>NW_024609631.1:77500-110000 GCF_018296145.1 Oncorhynchus tshawytscha | reverse complement strand
GGACAGAGCAGATCAGAGCAGAGCAGAGCAGGCTAAGGACAGAGCAGAGCAGATCAGAGCAGAGCAGGCTAAGGACAGAGCAGAGCAGATCAGAGCAGAGCAGGCTAAGGACAGAGCAGGCTAGGGACAGAGCAGAGCAGATCAGAGCAGAGCAGGCTAAGGACAGAGCAGGCTAGGGACAGAGCAGGCTAGGGCCAGAGCAGGCTAGGGACAGAGCAGGCTAAGGACAGAGCAGGCTAGGGCCAGAGCAGGCTAGGGCCAGAGCAGGCTAGGGACAGAGCAGGCTAAGGACAGAGCAGGCTAGGGACAGAGCAGGCTAGGGACAGAGCAGGCTAAGGACAGAGCAGGCTAGGGCCAGAGCAGGCTAAGGACAGAGCAGGCTAGGGCCAGAGCAGGCTAGGGACAGAGCAGGCTTGGGACAGAGCAGAGCAGGCTAGCTAGGCCAGAGCAGGCTAGGGACAGGGCAGAGCAGATCAGGCTAGGGCCAGAGCAGAGCAGGCTAGGGCCAGAGCAGAGCAGGCTAGGGACAGAGCAGGCTAGGGACAGAGCAGGCTAGGGACAGGGCAGGCTAGGGCCAGAGCAGAGCAGGCTAGGGACAGAGCAGGCTAGGGACAGGGCAGGCTAGGGCCAGAGCAGGGCAGGCTAGGGACAGAGCAGGCTAGGGACAGGGCAGGCTAGGGCCAGAGCAGAGCAGGCTAGGGACAGGGCAGGCTGGGGCCAGAGCAGGGCAGGCTAGGGCCAGAGCAGGGCAGGCTAGGGCCAGAGCAGAGCAGGCTCGGGACAGAGCAGGGCAGGCTAGGGACAGAGCAGGCTAGGGCCAGAGCAGAGCAGGCTAGGGCCAGAGCAGAGCAGGCTAGGGCCAGAGCAGGCTAGGGCCAGAGCAGAGCAGGCTAGGGCCAGAGCAGAGCAGGGCATACCAGGGACTGTGTGTGCCCACATGTGTCCTGTTTAATCCCCACCACCATCACCACCCTCACCATAGCACTCCTGGAGCTCAAGGATCACAGCCACTTTGAGTACCCATCTGCCACCTCACTACCTTATCAACCAGGAAGCAGACACTTGATATTTCAACAACCAGCACCCAATTAAACCCTAACATGTTCAATAGTCAGGAGAGAGGGAGAGAGAGGGGGGGGCATCAGGAGAAGGATCTAACAAGGTGGACCAAATGACAACCTGGCTAATCTTCTGAACAAATATAATGTCTGAGAGAACCACGAGAAAGAGAGGAGAGGAGAGGAGAGGAGAGGAGAGGTGAGGAGGGAGAGGAGAGGAGAGAGGAGGAGAGGAGAGGAGAGGTGAGGAGAGGAGGGAGGGAGAGGGAGAGGAGAGGAGGGGGGAGGGGGAGGAGAGGAGAGGAGAGGAGAGGAGGGAGGGAGAGGAGAGGAGGGGAGAGGAGAGGAGAGGAGGAGAGGGAGAGGAGAGGAGAGGAGAGGAGAGGAGGAGGAGAGGAGAGGAGAGGAGAGGAGAGGAGAGGAGAGGAGGAGAGGAGAGGAGAGGAGAGGAGAGGAGAGGAGAGGAGAGGAGAGGAGAGGAGAGGAGAGGAGAGGAGAGGAGAGGAGAGGAGAGGAGAGGAGAGGAGAGGAGACACCTGGCTGACAGCTATTTCTTTTGAGCTGACAACTTTCCCATGTAAGGATCCCTCACAGACATACAGATATCTCTTCCCTGTCTTGTTTTGTCTCCTCTCTTCCTTTTCTCTTCTTCTCTGGTAAAGCCTCATTATGGGACGCTGTTTAAAATGGACCCCAGCTGTTTCCAGGGAGATGCAGTGTGATATGGGGGCTTAGCGCCGAGGCACAGTTGAAAGGTGGAGGCTTTACTGTCTTCCAAGTTCAAAAATTAACACTGCTAGTCTGGTAGAATATTCCCTGGTGTTAGTAATATACCCCAGCCCTGATGTTAGTAGTATACCCCAGCCCTGATGTTAGTAGTATACCCCAGCCCTGATGTTAGTAGTATACCCCAGCCCAGCCCTGATGTTAGTAATATACCCCAGCCCTGATGTTAGTAGTATACCCCAGCCCAGCCCTGATGTTAGTAATATACCCCAGCCCTGATGTTAGTAGTATACCCCATGCCCCAGCCCTGATGTTAGTAGTATACCCCAGCCCTGATGTTAGTAGTATACCCCAGCCCTGATGTTAGTAGTATACCCCAGCCCTGATGTTAGTAGTATACCCCAGCCTGATGTTAGTAGTATACCCCAGCCCTGATGTTAGTAGTATACCCCAGCCCTGATGTTAGTAGTATACCCCAGCCCTGATGTTAGTAGTATACCCCAGCCCTGATGTTAGTAGTATACCCCAGCCCTGATGTTAGTAGTATACCCCAGCCCTGATGTTAGTAGATATACCCCAGCCCTGATGTTAGTAATATACCCCAGCCCTGATGTTAGTAGTATACCCCAGCCCTGATGTTAGTAGTATACCCCAGCCCTGATGTTAGTAGAATACCCCAGCCCTGATGTTAGTAATATACCCCAGCCCTGATGTTAGTAGTATACCCCAGCCCTGATGTTAGTAATATACCCCAGCCCTGATGTTAGTAATATACCCCAGCCCTGATGTTAGTAGTATACCCCAGCCCTGATGTTAGTAGTATACCCCAGCCCTGATGTTAGTAGTATACCCCAGCCCTGATGTTAGTAGTATACCCCAGCCCTGATGTTAGTAGTATACCCCAGCCCTGATGTTAGTAGTATACCCCAGCCCTGATGTTAGTAGTATACCCCAGCCCTGATGTTAGTAGTATACCCCAGCCCTGATGTTAGTAGAATACCCCAGCCCTGATGTTAGTAGTATACCCCAGCCCTGATGTTAGTAGTATACCCCAGCCCTGATGTTGATGTTAGTAGTATACCCCAGCCCTGATGTTAGTAGAATACCCCAGCCCTGATGTTAGTAATATACCCCAGCCCTGATGTTAGTAGTATACCCCAGCCCTGATGTTAGTAGTATACCCCAGCCCTGATGTTAGTAGTATACCCCAGCCCTGATGTTAGTAGTATACCCCAGCCCTGATGTTAGTAGATATACCCCAGCCCTGATGTTAGTAATATACCCCAGCCCTGATGTTAGTAGTATACCCCAGCCCTGATGTTAGTAATATAACCCCAGCCCTGATGTTAGTAATATACCCCAGCCCTGATGTTAGTAGTATACCCCAGCCCTGATGTTAGTAGTATACCCCAGCCCTGATGTTAGTAGTATACCCCAGCCCTGATGTTAGTAGTATACCCCAGCCCTGATGTTAGTAGAATACCCCAGCCCTGATGTTAGTAGAATACCCCAGCCCTGATGTTAGTAGTATACCCCAGCCCTGATGTTAGTAGTATACCCCAGCCCTGATGTTAGTAGAATACCCCAGCCCTGATGTTAGTAATATACCCCAGCCCTGATGTTAGTAGTATACCCCAGCCCTGATGTTAGTAATATACCCCAGCCCTGATGTTAGTAGAATACCCAGCCCTGATGTTAGTAGTATACCCCAGGCCCAGCCCTGATGTTAGTAATATACCCCAGCCCTGATGTTAGTAGTATACCCCAGCCCTGATGTTTGTAGAATACCCCAGCCCTGATGTTAGTAGTATACCCCAGCCCTGATGTTAGTAATATACCCCAGCCCTGATGTTAGTAATATACCCCAGCCCTGATGTTAGTAATATACCCCAGCCCTGATGTTAGTAGAATACCCCAGCCCTGATGTTAGTAATATACCCCAGCCCTGATGTTAGTAGAATACCCCAGCCCTGATGTTAGTAGAATACCCCAGCCCTGATGTTAGTAATATACCCCAGCCCTGATGTTAGTAGAATACCCCAGCCCTGATGTTAGTAATATACCCCAGCCCCAGCCCTGATGTTAGTAGAATACCCCAGCCCTGATGTTAGTAGTATACCCCAGCCCTGATGTTAGTAATATACCCCAGCCCTGATGTTAGTAATATACCCCAGCCCTGATGTTAGTAGAATACCCCAGCCCAGCCCTGATGTTAGTAATATACCCCAGCCCTGATGTTAGTAGTATACCCCAGCCCTGATGTTAGTAGAATACCCCAGCCCTGATGTTAGTAATATACCCCAGCCCTGATGTTAGTAGTATACCCCAGCCCTGATGTTAGTAATATACCCCAGCCCTGATGTTAGTAGAATACCCCAGCCCTGATGTTAGTAGAATACCCCAGCCCTGATGTTACCCCCTGATGTTAGCCCCAGCCTGATGTTAGTAATATACCCCAGCCCTGATGTTAGTAGAATACCCCAGCCCTGATGTTAGTAGAATACCCCAGCCCTGATGTTAGTAGTATACCCCAGCCCTGATGTTAGTAGAATACCCCAGCCCTGATGTTAGTAGTATACCCCAGCCCTGATGTTAGTAATATGTTAGTACCCCCAGCCCTGATGTTAGTAGAATACCCCAGCCCCCCAGCCCTGATGTTAGTAGATATACCCCAGCCCTGATGTTAGTAGAATACCCCAGCCCTGATGTTAGTAGAATACCAGCCCTGATGTTAGTAATATACCCCAGCCCTGATGTTAGTAGTATACCCAAGCCCTGATGTTAGTAAAATACCCCAGCCCTGATGTTAGTAGTATACCCCAGCCCTGATGTTAGTAATATACCCCAGCCCTGATGTTAGTAATATACCCCAGCCCTGATGTTAGTAATATACCCCAGCCCTGATGTTAGTAGAATACCCCAGCCCTGATGTTAGTAATATACCCCAGCCCTGATGTTAGTAGAATACCCCAGCCCTGATGTTAGTAGAATACCCCAGCCCTGATGTTAGTAATACCCCAGCCCTGATGTTAGTAGAATACCCCAGCCCTGATGTTAGTAATATACCCCAGCCCTGATGTTAGTAATATACCCAGCCCTGATGTTAGTATGTTAGTATATACCCCAGCCCTGATGTTAGTAATATACCCCAGCCCTGATGTTAGTAATATACCCCAGCCCTGATGTTAGTAATATACCCCAGCCCTGATGTTAGTAATATACCCCAGCCCTGATGTTAGTAGTATACCCCAGCCCAGCCCTGATGTTAGTAGAATACCCCAGCCCTGATGTTAGTAGAATACCCCAGCCCTGATGTTAGTAGTATACCCCAGCCCTGATGTTAGTAGAATACCCCAGCCCTGATGTTAGTAGTATACCCCAGCCCTGATGTTAGTAGAATACCCCAGCCCAGCCCTGATGTTAGTAATATACCCCAGCCCTGATGTTAGTAGTATACCCCAGCCCTGATGTTAGTAGAATACCCCAGCCCTGATGTTAGTAGAATACCCCAGCCCTGATGTTAGTAGTATACCCCAGCCCTGATGTTAGTAATATACCCCAGCCCTGATGTTAGTAATATACCCCAGCCCAGCTGATGTTAGTAATATACCCCAGCCCTGATGTTAGTAGAATACCCCAGCCCTGATGTTATTAGTATACCCCAGCCCTGATGTTAGTAATATACCCCAGCCCTGATGTTAGTAATATACCCCAGCCCTGATGTTAGTAATATACCCAGCCCAGCCTGATGTTAGTAGTATACCCCAGCCCTGATGTTAGTAGTATACCCCAGCCCTGATGTTAGTAGTATACCCCAGCCCTGATGTTAGTAATATACCCAGCCCTGATGTTAGTAGAATACCCCAGCCCTGATGTTAGTAATATACCCCAGCCCTGATGTTAGTAATATACCCCAGCCCTGATGTTAGTAGAATACCCCAGCCCTGATGTTAGTAGTATACCCCAGCCCTGATGTTAGTAATATACCCCATCCCTGATGTTAGTAATACCCCAGCCCTGATGTTAGTAGAATACCCCAGCCCTGATGTTAGTAATATACCCCAGCCCTGATGTTAGTAGTATAACCCAGCCCTGATGTTAGTAGTATACCCCAGCCCTGATGTTAGTAATATACCCCAGCCCTGATGTTAGTAGTATACCCCAGCCCTGATGTTAGTAATATACCCCAGCCCTGATGTTAGTAATATACCCCAGCCCTGATGTTAGTAATATAGCCCAGCCCTGATGTTAGTAGAATACCCCAGCCCTGATGTTAGTAATATACCCCAGCCCTGATGTTAGTAGTATACCCCAGCCCTGATATACATGATATACTACTGATATACGTATTCCAAATGTGTCCTATCCTATACCAGGCTGGGTAATATACCCCAGCCCAGCCCTGATGTTAGTAGTATACCAGGCTGGGTAATATACCCCAGCCCTGATGTTAGTAGTATACCAGGCTGGGTAATATACCCCAGCCCAGCCCTGATGTTAGTAGTATACCAGGCTGGGTATAGTGCTGTACTACTATGTATCGTGTTTGGGTATATTTATTCAACACCGTCCCAATACCAGAGAAGGTTAGGCGCATAATGTTCGATTTCTCTTTTCTCGTTTTGGTGTCATGCATCGCTGATTGTATTTTTGTTGAGTTAACAAATGTATTTCGCTCTGCAAATATGAAGGCATATGAAGGCCTCTATGCACGAAGAAACACTCGTTTTCTCTCTTTTCTCCAGCCGCCCACTTTAAGGTCTCCAAAGGGAATTTGGGCCAGAAGGATAAATCACCATGTGAAATGGCATCTCTAACCCTGAGCACCTCTACTGTTCCTACGGTCATTTATACACATTCTCTCCAAGCCTGTCTGACACCAGTCTCCCCACTGACTCAGGAGAGAGATGGGGATGAACAGGAGACTCAGGAGAGAGAGGAGGAGGAGGAGGAGGAGGAGGAGGGGGAGGAGGAGGAGGAGGAGGAGAGGAGGAGGAGAAGAGATGAGATGGAGAGAGAAATAGAGGTGAGATGAGGTGGGGGAGAGAGGAGGAGGGGGAGGAGGAGGAAAGTGGAGGAGATAGGATGAGATGGAGGAGAGAGGAGATGTGGGAGAGAGGATGAGAGAGGAGGAGGAGAGAGGAGATAGAGGAGAGATGAGGAGAGAAGAGATGAGGAGATGGAGGAGAGAGGAGATGGTGGAGAGATGAGGAGATGGAGGAGAGATGAGGAGAGATGTTTCCATTGTATGTCAGTAAATCTTCATCTCGGTCCAGCATCAATAGATCCTCTCCTCCCTGTTCTAATGGTTCATGTGTGGCATGCAGATGGTCCTGTCATCAGATCAGTGCTAACACGGCGCTGTCTGTCTGTCTGTCGTTAAAGCATTAGGTTTAATTGTGTCCAGTATGTTTTAAGGGCGTCAGGGCTGTTTTATCTGACAACCCATTACAGAGAAGGACCATGATGAACTCTAATTCCCTGGTCATCTTCTTTATTTCCCTACAGAGTCATAACCTGTCACAGTAGGTATCAGATGAAATCAAGGAGGAAATATGGCCTTTATTCCCTTACTCCTCTCCTTTATTCTTCTCTCCTCTCTACTCTCTCCTCCTCTCTTCTCCTCTCCTTCTCTCTCTCTCCTCTCTCTCCTCTCCTCTCCTCTCCTCTCCTCTCCTCTCCTCTCCTCTCTCTCCTCTCTCTCTCTCTCTCCTCTCTCTTCTCTCTCCTCTCCTCTCCTCTCCTCTCCTCTCCTCTCCTCTCCTCTCCTCTCCTCTCCTCTCCTCTCCACTCTCCTCTCTACGCTCTCCTCCTCTCTCTCTTCTCCTCTCCTCTCCTCTCCTCTTTTCTCCCATCTCCTCTTCTCTCCTCTCTTCTCTCCCCTCCTCTCTCTCTCCCCTCTCTCATCTCTTCTCTCCTCTCTCATCTCCTCTTCTCTCCTCATCTCATCTCCTCTTCTCTTCTCTCCTCTCTCTCTCCTCTCCTCTCCTCTTCTCTTCTCTTCTCTCTCTTCTCTTCTCTCCTCATCTCTCTCCCCTCCTCTCTTCTCTCCCCTCCTCTCATCTCTTCTCTTTCCTCTCATCTCCTCTTCTCTCCTCATCTCATCTCCTCATGTCTCCTCATCTCCTCTTCTCTTCTCTCCTCGCCTCTCCTCTCCTCTCTCTCTCTCTCTCCTCTCCTCTCCTCTCCTCTTCTCTTCTCCTCTTCTCTTCTCTTCTCTTCTCTTCTCTTCTCTTCTCTTCTTCTCTTCTCTCCTCTTCTCTTCTCTTCTTCTCTTCTCTTCTCTCTCTTCTCTCCTTCTCTTCTCTTCTCTTCTCTTCTCTTCTCTTCTCTCCTCTCTCTCTCTTCTCTTCTCTTCTCTTCTCTCATCTCTCTCTTCTCTTCTCTTCTCTCTCTCCTCTTCTCTCCTCTCTTATGCTATCCTCTTCTCCTCTCCTCCTCTTCTCTCCTCTCCTCTCCTCTCCTCTCCTTCTCTCTCTTCTCTTCTCTCTCTTCTCTTCTCTTCTCTTCTCTTCTCTTCTCTTCTCTTCTCTCTCTCTCTCTCTCCTCCTCTTCTCTTCTCTTCTCTCCTCTTCTCTTCTCTCCTCTTCTCTCCTCTCCTCTCCTCTTCTCTTCTCTTCTCTTCTCTTCTCTTCTCTTCTCTTCTCTTCTCTTCTCTTCTCTTCTCTTCTTCTCTTCTCTTCTCTTCTCTTCTCTTCTCTTCTCTTCTCTTCTCTTCTCTCCTCTTCTCTTCTCTTCTCTCTCTCTTCTCTTCTCTTCTCTTCTCTCTCTTCTCTTCTCTTCTCTTCTCTTCTCTCCTCTTCTCTCCTCTCTTATGCTATCCTCTTCTCCTCTCCTCCTCTTCTCTCTCTTCTCCTCTTCTCTTCTCTTCTCTCTCTTCTCTCCTCTCTTATGCTATCTCTTCTCTCTCCTCCTCTTCTCTCCTCTCCTCTCCTCTTCTCTTCTCTTCTCTTCTCTTCTCTTCTCTTCTCTTCTCTTCTCTTCTCTTCTCTCCTCTTCTCTCCCCTCCTCTCTTCTCTCCCCTCCTCTCATCTCTTCTCTTTCCTCTCATCTCCTCTTCTCTCCTCATCTCATCTCCTCATCTCTCCTCATCTCCTCTTCTCTTCTCTCCTCGCCTCTCCACTCCCTTCTGGTAGACTGTGTTTTTGTCTTAAATGGCACCCTATTCCCTGTATAGTGCACTACCTTTGACCTATAGAGTCCTATAGAGTGCCATTTAAGACCCGTCCAGAGGCAGATTTCCTAGTACAGTAACACGTCTCTGCTAGGGTAGTGTAGAGGCTGAATGCAATATCTCCAGGCTCAGAGATATGGAGTATATTAGTATGGAGATATGATATATATACTGGTATTAAAACAACAAAAGGACAGAAAACAGAAGGGAAAGATTCTGCAGCCGGTTTGTTTTTTTTTTCCAAGTGTCAAATAGTGGCCATCGTCTGAGTAGTCAGGGCTACTGTTTTTGAGTCAAGAGAACTAGCTAACAATGCCCTGAAGTACCACACTAACTCAAAGTCACTACAAGGAGAGAGATAGAGGGAAAGAAAGAAAGAAAGAGAGAGAGAGAGAGAGAAACAGAGCGAGAGAGAGAAATTGAGAGAGAGAGCGAGAGAGAGAGAGAGAGAGAGAGAGAGAGAGAGAGAGAGAGAGAGAGAGAGAGAGAGAGAGAGAGAGAGAGAGAGAGAGAGAGGAGAGAGAGGGAGAGAGAGAGAGAGAGAGAGAGAGAGAGAGAGAGAGAGAGAGAGAGAGAGAGAGAGAGAGAGAGAGAGAGAGAGAGAGAGAGAGAGGAGAGAGAGAGAGAGAGAGAGAGAGAGAGAGAGAGAGAGAGAGAGAGAGAGAGAGAGGGGGAGAGAGAGAAAGAAAGAAAGAACAAGACAACGAGAGAAAACCCTCTCATTAGAAGTCAGCTCAGCCGCTGCATGTATGTTTAACTCATTTATATTTACTGTTATAAAGTTGATTAACCAAAACAACGCTTATCTGATCAAAATCATGTCCATTGTTAGTCCTGCATTCCATCTGCATTCACTCCAATATAATATCCTAACAGTAGGATCCATCTGCATTCACTCCAATATAATATCCTTAACAGTGGGATCCATCTGCATGCACTCCAATATAATATGCTTAACAGTGGGATCCATCTGCATTCACTCCAATATAATATCCTTAACAGTGGGATCCATCTGCATTCACTCCAATATAATATCCTTAACAGTGGTATCCATCTGCATTCACTCCAATATAATATCCTTAACAGTGGGATCCATCTGCATTCACTCCAATATAATATCCTTAACAGTGGGATCCATCTGCATTCACTCCAATATAATATCCTTAACAGTGGGATCCATCTGCATTCACTCCAATATAATATCCTTAACAGTGGGATCCATCTGCATTCACTCCAATATAATATCCTTAACAGTGGGATCCATCTGCATTCACTCCAATATAATATCCTTAACAGTGGGATCCATCTGCATTCACTCCAATATAATATCCTTAACAGTGGGATCCATCTGCATTCACTCCAATATAATATCCTTAACAGTGGATCCATCTGCATTCACTCCAATATAATATCCTTAACAGTGGGATCCATCTGCATTCACTCCAATATAATATCCATGTGGGATCCATCTGCATTCACTCAATATAATATCCTTAACAGTGGGATCCATCTGCATTCACTCCAATATAATATCCTTAACAGTGGGATCCATCTGCATTCACTCCAATATAATATCCTTAACAGTGGGATCCATCTGCATTCACTCCAATATAATATCCTTAACAGTGGGATCCATCTGCATTCACTCCAATATAATATCCTTAACAGTGGGATCCATCTGCATTCACTCCAATATAATATCCTTAACAGTGGGATCCATCTGCATTCACTCCAATATAATATCCTTAACAGTGGGATCCATCTGCATTCACTCCAATATAATATCCTTAACAGTGGGATCCATCTGCATTCACTCCAATATAATATCCTTAACAGTGGGATCCATCTGCATTCACTCCAATATAATATCCTATAACAGTGGGATCCATCTGCATTCACTCCAATATAATATCCTTAACAGTGGGATCCATCTGCATTCACTCCAATATAATATCCTTAACAGTGGGATCCATCTGCATTCACTCCAATATAATATCCTTAACAGTGGGATCCATCTGCATTCACTCCAATATAATATCCTTAACAGTGGGATCCATCTGCATTCACTCCAATATAATATCCTTAACAGTGGGATCCATCTGCATTCACTCCAATATAATATCCTTAACAGTGGGATCCATCTGCATTCACTCCAATATAATATCCTTAACAGTGGGATCCATCTGCATTCACTCCAATATAATATCCTTAACAGTGGGATCCATCTGCATTCACTCCAATATAATATCCTTAACAGTGGGATCCATCTGCATTCACTCCAATATAATACCCTTAACAGTGGGATCCATCTGCATTCACTCCAATATAATATCCTTAACATTAGGATCCATCTGCATTCACTCCCATATAATATCCTTAACAGTGGGATCCATCTGCATTCACTCCAATATAATATCCTTAACATTAGGATCCATCTGCATTCACTCCAATATAATATCCTTAACATTAGGATCCATCTGCATTCACTCCAATATAATATCCTTAACAGTAGGATCCATCTGCATTCACTCCAATATAATATCCTTAACAGTGGGATCCATCTGCATTCACTCCAATATAATATCCTTAACAGTAGGATCCATCTGCATTCACTCCAATATAGTATCCTTAACATTAGGATCCATCTGCATTCACTCCAATATAATATCCTTAACAGTAGGATCCATCTGCATTCACTCCAATATAATATCCTTAACAGTAGGATCCATCTGCATTCACTCCAATGTAATATCCTTAACAGTAGGATCCATCTGCATTCACTCCAATATAATATCCATAACAGTGGGATCCATCTGCATTCACTCCAATATAATATCCTTAACATTAGGATCCATCTGCATTCACTCCAATGTAATATCCTTAACAGTGGGATCCATCTGCATTCACTCCAATATAATATCCTTAACATTAGGATCCATCTGCATTCACTCCAATGTAATATCCTTAACAGTGGGATCCATCTGCATTCACTCCAATATAATATCCTTAACATATGGATCCATCTGCATTCACTCCAATGTAATATCCTTAACATTAGGATCCATCTGCATTCACTCCAATATAATATCCTTAACATATGGATCCATCTGCATTCACTCCAATGTAATATCCTTAACATTAGGATCCATCTGCATTCACTCCAATATAATATCCTTAACATATGGATCCATCTGCATTCACTCCAATATAATATCCTTAACATTAGGATCCATCTGCATTCACTCCAATATAATATCCTTAACATATGGATCCATCTGCATTCACTCCAATATAATATCCTTAACATTAGGATCCATCTGCATTCACTCCAATATAATATCCTTAACATATGGATCCATCTGCATTCACTCCAATATAATATCCTTAACATTAGGATCCATCTGCATTCACTCCAATATAATATCCTTAACATTAGGATCCATCTGCATTCACTCCAATATAATATCCTTAACGGAGGCATTTACAACCAAACAAGTTGTTTCCTATTCATTCCTTTTTCTTTTTTTATACCCTTTTTTAAAAACGTCGTAGTGGTTGTGGAAGGTGATCAGAAACAAAGAGCCACTTAAAGGGCCATTTAAAGGGTCATTTAAAGGCATATCGAGGAGTCCCCAGCAGTAGATGTTGGCCGTAGCCGAGCAGAGAGGAGAAAGAAATATCTGCTGTTATGTTTGATTGAAGCTATGTCCTTCTCAATAATCAGCCGGTGTGACAGACCACAGGCTCTGGGCTGGCAGTATGGCACAGGGGTGGGGGTGGGGGTAATATTAGGAGCCAATAAAGAGGATATTAGCATAGCTAATTAGAGGCATGGTGGAACACAGGGAAACAGGGCCTCTGTGTATTCTAATGGACTAAAAATAGTTGGACGAGGAGGCAGTTATCAGTTTCAGCTGCAGCAAATTTTGTTTTTCAGAGGGGAGGGGTTGACCAGACATGTTTAAATTTTGGCTTCAGCATGGCTTTTGTGTCATGTGTGTGTGTGTGTGTGTGTGTGTGTGACCGTGTGTGTGTGTGTGGTGCTAACACAGCTTTCATCTCCGTGTGTGTGTGTGTGCACCCCCCACGACAAATCTCTGATAAAATGATTTTGCCCGAACGAGCTCCCAACCAGGGCTGGGTAATTAATTGGACTTGTCCTTTGCTCTGTGCTTGCCAGTGCTCTTTTACACCTAACCACTGTCACTAATCACATAATAATGATTTCTCCCCCTCTGGTCAAAGAGGAGAAAAAAAGTAGATGATGTCTTTAGAAATGGAAGGGCTTGACGTTTTAAACCAGCCCCCGTATCGGCTTCACAAACCCTGGTCACTGAGGAGAAAACCTTTGAGTCAAGACAGTTTCTCAGTCAGTGTTCTGTTCTCTTCTTCTCTGCGCTCACAGGATCGCTAGATACCTTCTATACACTGAGATTCCACCTCCCCCCTCCTCCTCCTCATCCACCTCCCCCTCCTCCTCATCCACAGGATCGCTAGATACCTTCTATACCCTGAGATCCACCTCCCCCTCCTTCTCATCCACCTCCCCCTCCCCCCCGGCCTCCTCCTCCTCCTCCTCCTCCACCTCCCCCTCCTCCTCCTCCTCCTCCTCCTCCTCCTCCTCATCCACCTCCCCCTCCTCCTCATCCACAGGATTGCTAGATACCTTCTATACCCTGAGATTCCACCTCCCCCTCCTTCTCATCCACCTCCCCCTCCTCGCCGTCCTCCTCCTCCTCCTCCTCCACCTCCTCCTCCTCCTCATCCACCTCCCCGTCCTCCTCCTCCTCCTCCTCCTCATCCACCTCCCCCTCCTCCTCATCCACAGGATCGATAGATACCTTCTATACCCTGAGATTCCACCTCCCCCTCCTTCTCATCCACCTCCCCCTCCCCCCCTCCCCCTCCTCCTCCTCCTCCTCCTCCTCCTCCTCCTGCTCCACCTCCTCCTCCTCCTCATCCACCTCCCCGTCCTCCTCCTCCTCCACCTCCTCATCCACCTCCCCCCTCCTCCTCCCACTCATCCCCCTCCTCCTCCTCATCCACCTCCCCCTCCTCCTCCTCCTCCTCCTCATCCACCTCCCCCTCCTCCTCCTCCACATCCTTCTCCTCCACCTCCCCCTCCTCCTCATCCACCTCCCCCCTCCTCCTCCTCCTCCTCCTCCTCCCCCTCCTCCTTCTCATCCACCTCCCCGTCCTCCTCCTCCTCCTCCACCTCCTCATCCACCCTCTCCTCATCCACCTCCCCCTCCTCCTCCCACTCCTCCTCCAACTCATCCCCCTCCTCCTCCTCATCCACCACCTCCCCCCCTCCTCCTCCTCCTCCTCCCTCCTCCTCATCCCCCCTCCCCCCTCCTCCCCCTCCCCTCCTCCTCCTCCTCCTCCTCCACCTCCTCCTCCACCTCCCCCCCCCTCCTCCTCCTCATCCACCTCCCCCCCCCTCCTCCTCCTCCTCCTCCTCACCTCCCCCTCTTCCTCATCCACCTCCCCCACCTCCTCCTCCTCCCCCTCCTCCTCATCCACCCCCTGTCCTCCTCCTCCTCTATTCATCAAAAAGGAGAGACAAACAACAAATAGATAAAGGGAGGAAGTCCTGAAGAGGTATAATTGGTAGTAGAGTCAAAGAGGAAGTCCTCCTGTTAAGAGGTATAATTGGTAGTAGAGTCAGAGAGGGAGTCCTCCTGTTAAGAGGTATAATTGGTAGTAGAGTCAGAGAGGGAGTCCTCCTGTTAAGAGGTATAATTGGTAGTAGAGTCAGAGAGGGAGTCCTCCTGTTAAGAGGTATAATTGGTAGTAGAGTCAGAGAGGGAGTCCTCCTGTTAAGAGGTATAATTGGTAGTAGAGTCAGAGAGGGAGTCCTCCTGTTAAGAGGTATAATTGGTAGTAGAGTCAGAGAGGAGTCCTCCTGTTAAGAGGTATAATTGGTAGTAGAGTCAGAGAGGGAGTCCTGTTTTCAGGTATAATTGGTAGTAGAGTCAGAGAGAAAGTCCTGTTTTCAGGTATAATTGGTAGTAGAGTCAGAGAGGAAGTCCTCCTGAGAGGTATAATTGGTAGTAGAGTCAGAGAGGGAGTCCTCCTGAGAGGTATAATTGGTAATAGAGTCAGAGAGGGAGTCCTAAAGAGGTATAATTGGTAGTAGAGTCAGAGAGGAAGTCCTCCTGAGAGGTATAATTGGTAATAGAGTCAGAGAGGAAGTCCTGAAGAGGTATAATTGGTAGTAGAGTCAGAGAGGGAGTCCTCCTCTTTTCAGGTATAATTTGTAGTAGAGTCAGAGAGGGAGTCCTCCTGTTAAGAGGTATAATTGGTAGTAGAGTCAGAGAGGGAGTCCTCCTCTTTTCAGGTATAATTGGTAGTAGAGTCAGAGAGGAAGTCCTCCTGTTAAGAGGTATAATTGGTAGTAGAGTCAGAGAGGGAGTCCTCCTCTTTTCAGGTATAATTGGTAGTAGAGTCAAAGAGGAAGTCCTCCTGAGAGGTATAATTGGTAGTAGAGTCAGAGAGAAAGTCCTGTTTTCAGGTATAATTGGTAGTAGAGTCAGAGAGAAAGTCCTGTTTTCAGGTATAATTGGTAGTAGAGTCAGAGAGAAAGTCCTGTTTTCAGGTATAATTGGTAGTAGAGTCAGAGAGGAAGTCCTCCTGAGAGGTATAATTGGTAGTAGAGTCAGAGAGGGAGTCCTCCTGAGAGGTATAATTGGTAGTAGAGTCAGAGAGGAAGTCCTCCTGAGAGGTATAATTGGTAGTAGAGTCAGAGAGGGAGTCCTCCTGTTAAGAGGTATAATTGGTAGTAGAGTCAGAGAGGGAGTCCTCCTGTTAAGAGGTATAATTGGTAGTAGAGTCAGAGAGGAAGTCCTGTTAAGAGGTATAATTGGTAGTAGAGTCAGAGAGGGAGTCCTCCTGTTAAGAGGTATAATTGGTAGTAGAGTCAGAGAGGGAGTCCTGAAGAGGTATAATTGGTAGTAGAGTCAGAGAGGGAGTCCTCCTGTTAAGAGGTATAATTAGTAGTAGAGTCAGAGAGGAAGTCCTGTTTTCAGGTATAATTGGTAGTAGAGTCAGAGAGGGAGTCCTGTTTTCAGGTATAATTGGTAGTAGAGTCAGAGAGAAAGTCCTGTTTTCAGGTATAATTGGTAGTAGAGTCAGAGAGAAAGTCCTGTTTTCAGGTATAATTGGTAGTAGAGTCAGAGAGAAAGTCCTGTTTTCAGGTATAATTGGTAGTAGAGTCAGAGAGAAAGTCCTGTTTTCAGGTATAATTGGTAGTAGAGTCAGAGAGGAAGTCCTCCTGTTAAGAGGTATAATTGGTAGTAGAGTCCGTCCTCAGAACCTCCCCTCCTCTCCTGTTTTATCCAGACTAAGCGTGTCGGGTCTATAGATCCAGCATGTTTCTATTATACTAATGGTGTGGAGAGCAGAGATCACAGAGGGGAGCAGGAGACACAGGAAGTGAACCAGAGATCATGTTTCCCTGCTCACATACGGTCCCATGCATTTCAGCCACATTAGATCACATCCCATCCCATGCAGGTTATCTACATTAGATCACATCCCATCCCATGCAGGTTATCTACATTAGATCACATACCGTACCATATAGCTTATCTACATTAGATCACATCCCATCCCATGCAGGTTATCTACATTAGATCACATCCCATCCCATGCAGGTTATCTACATTAGATCACATCCCATCCCATGCAGGTTATCTACATTAGATCACATACCGTACCATATAGCTTAGCTACATTAGATCACATCCCATCCCATGCAGGTTATCTACATTATCACATCCCATCCCATGCAGGTTATCTACATTAGATCCCATCCCATGCAGGTTATCTACATTAGATCCCATCCCATGCAGGTTATCTACATTAGATCCCATCCCATGCAGGTTATCTACATTAGATCCCATCCCATGCAGGTTATCTACATTAGATCCCATCCCATGCAGGTTATCTACATTAGATCCCATCCCATGCAGGTTATCTACATTAGATCACATCCCATGCAGGTTATCTACATTAGATCCCATCCCATGCAGGTTATCTACATTAGATCACATCCCATCCCATGCAGGTTATCTACCATCCCATGCAGGTTATCTACATTAGATTGGGAGTGGGTGTCGAATATAAGGATTGTTGTTGTTGTTGTTGTTGTTGTTGTTGTTTTTGTTGTGAGAGAACGGTATGATGACAGTTTGACCAACACCGGTAGAGAAAATTTAGGCCTTCGCCGTTTTTTTTAGGTCTAACAGAATATTTTGGTCTCTTCACTGGCCCGTCTGCCTATCACCCATGAACAAAATAAAAACACATTGTGGAAATAAGTGTAAACACGGCCCTTTATTTGGACCTCATCCTGAGAGATACGTTGTAAAGACATCGTCGAGGCCAAACAAGAGGAACAGGACAGCGTATAAAATCAGTGCTGTGATTGGTCCGCGGTCAGTCAGTGTTAGACCCCGAACACCAGACTGTACTAATTGGTGGTGAGGCGCAGAACGCCGTGGCCGCAGCTGTGGGTCCTTCCAGGCAGGTCATCAGTCACTCCCTGTATTGATTACCCTGCCGCCATTCTAGCCCATCGGGCCGGTACACAACCCCCCCACCCACCACCCCTGCTTGTGAGACAATGCTCTCCCACCCAACCTCTCTCCCACCCTCCCACCCTCCCACCCTCTTTCCCTCCCTCCCTTACCTCCCTCCCTCGCTCCCTCCCTCCCTCCTCCCTCCCACCCTCCCACCCTCCCTCCCTCCCTCCCTCCCCCTCCCTCCCTCCCACCCTCTTTCCCTCCCTCCCTCCCCCCTCTTTCCCTCCCTCCCTCCCTCCCTCCCACCCTCCCTCCCTCCCTCCCTCTTTCCCTCCCACCCTCCCTCCCTCCCTCCCACCCTCCCACCCTCCCACCCTCCCTCCCTCCCACCCTCCCTACCACCCTCCCACCCTCCCTCCCACCCTCCCTCCCTCTCTCCCGCCCTCCCTCCCTCCCTCCCGCCCACCCTCCCTCCAGAAAGCCTGTAATGAGGACTTCCCATACAAGAGTCCGTTCTGCTGACACCAGAGTGCTACACCAGATAGAACACAGGTCAATACATATTGGATTTACAAAATACTGGGGTCTTAATGTCAACTCCTCTCCCTTTTCCTTTCCCTCCCGACTCACCGGTCGGCTTGACGCAGGTTGAACGCACTTAAGGGCCTCGGGGCCCAAATGGCACCCTATTCCCTATTATACGGTGCACTACTTTAGACCAGAGCACCTATGGCACTGGCCCCAGAGCACCTATGGCACTGGGCCCTGGTTAAAAGTAGTGCACTATAAAGGGAATAGGGTGCCATTTGTGAGGCGGTAAAGGACCAGTAAAGGAGTGTGTAAAACACGGGGGGGCAGGACAGACGTAGGCTGATTTATACTTCAAATACGCCATGACAAATTGGCTTTAACACTGGCCCTTATTCAATTCTTGTAGGGTTTTTTATGTTATAGATCCCTCAGATGGACATATGACATCATGGAGGGGGAGGGGGGGGGGGGGGGAGGGGGCGGGGGAGGGGGCGGGGGGGGGGGAGGGGGGCGGGGGGTGGAAGCCACTGCTATTTTACAGCAGGAACCAGATGGCCCATTGAAAGCAGCCACACTCGTTTCGTTTCTTTTCTTTTTTCCTCTCCACACAACACACACGTATTGGTAGTGTCCTGGTCGCTGCTGATGACTGTAGTCCTGTTCATTACGATGCTCAAACCACTCCTCTCTCTGCTCCTCTGACTTAGGGTCTGTTCTGGCTGACTCTCACAAACAGGGAGAACGTGTGAACAAACTACACGGCTTCTTTTTTTATACTAATATTTAGTTCTTAGACTCTTGAGTTCAGCAATCAGTGACCTTTTTTTTTCTTCCATCCAGTCAGACACCGTTTTGCTTGTCTCCTACACACGGTATTCCACTGTAGGGACCCTTGTAGGGACCCTTCCTCTCAGAGGGACCCCCCCCCCACCAGACCCTATCAAGTCATTATCTCCTGACAAACACTTCCCTGTCCAACATTATTAGGTTCTGAAAAAAATAAACCCTTCATTATCTATAGTGGCTTCAGATCTACAAAAAAACAACCTCCTCCATCACCAAGGAGGCCTTAGGTCTCAGGGCTTCATGGTTAAGGAAACACATTGTTTTGAATGCAACTTCCTCCAACCCCCCACTATGCCCTCCACTAACCCCCTCCACACTATGCCCTCCACTAACCCCCCCCACTATGCCCTCCACTAACCCCCTCCACACTATGCCCTCCACTAACCCCTTCACTACCCCCTCCACACTATGCCCTCCACTAACCCCTCCACCACCCCCTCCCCACTATGCCCTCCACTAACCCCCTCCCCTAACCCCTTCACTAACCCCTTCCACCACCCCTTCCACTAACCCCCTCCGCCACCCCCTCCACTACCCCCACCACTACGCCCTCCACCACCCCCTTCCTAACCCCTTCACTACCCCTTCCACCACCCCCTCCACTACCCCCTCCACCACCCCAACCACTACCCCCTCCCCTAACCCCTTCACTACCCCTTCCACCACCCCTTCCACCACCCCCTCCGCCACCCCCTCCACCCCCTCCACTACCCCCACCACTACGCCCTCCACCACCCCCTCCACTACCCCTCCACCACCCCTTCCACCACCCCCTCCGCCACCCCCTCCACTACCCCCTCACTAACCCTTTCCACCCCTCCCCACTACCCCTTCCACTACCCCCTCCACCACCCCCTCCACTACCCCTCCACTACCCCCACCACTACCCCCTCTGCTACCCCCTCCACTACCCCCTCCGCCACTCCCTCCACCACCCCCTCCACTACCCCCTCCACTACCCCCTCCACTACCCCCACCACCACCCCCTCCACCACCCCCTTCACTAACCCCTTCCACCCCTCCCCTCTACCCCCTCCACCACCCCTAAATACAAGGTCAAGACTACTACTTAGAACTACTGCCAAGTCGCAGTTGTAAATAAGAACTTGTTCTCAACTAGCCTACCTGGTTAAATGAAGGTGAAACAAAAATAAATAAATAAATACACTAGATGGACAAATACTAGGTCAGGAATACTACATAGTACTACTGTCTTTAATACACTAGATGGATAAATACTAGGTCAGGAATACTACATAGTACTACTGTCTTTAATACACTAGATGGATAAATACTAGGGCAGGAATACTACATAGTACTACTGTCTTTAATACACCAGATGGATAAATACTAGTTCAGGAATACTACATAGTACTACTGTCTGTAATACACTAGATGGACAAATACTTTTCTCTCCTTTTCCATTTCTAAAATTCATACTTTCGTTCCCAGATTCTTTCAAGACTTCTTTAATTAGGAACTGTCATCTTTGCAGATTTTAATTATTAATTAAAAACAGGAACAAATGGGGGTGGGGAGTTGAAAGGGAAGGGGGGGTTACATTCATTTGAAATCAGGCCGGAGCTTGCAAGAAGTAAGACAGAACAACACATCGCTAATGCAAACCTTGCCCGAGCAGGCCTCTCTGATCTGTCTTTGGGATCATGATTAAAAACATATTAAAACATGATAAATGATTAATGCGAGCCAAGCTGCGACTGGCAATTATTAGTTTTAACAACGCAGGTAATACAGCCTAATGAGGAGGGCACATATGTGCTGAGACTTAATGTCATTATTCCTTCCTTACTGCATGTCAACAAAACAGCAGAGAGAGAGAGAGAGAGAGACAGACAGACAGACAGACAGACAGACAGACAGACAGACAGACAGACAGACAGACAGACAGACAGACAGACAGACAGACAGACAGACAGACAGACAGACAGACAGACAGACAGACAGACAGACAGACAGACAGACAGACAGACAGACAGACAGACGGAGAGATGCTGCTGAAATAGGGAGTTGTGTTCTGGGTTATCTGCATGGAGTTGTGTTCTGGGTTATCTGCATGGAGTTGTGTTCTGGTTTATCTGCATGGAGTTGTGTTCTGGGTTATCTGCATGGGGTTGTGTTCTGGGTTATCTGAATGGGGTTGTGTTCTGGGTTATCTGCATGGAGTTGTGTTCTGGGTTATCTGCATGGAGTTGTGTTCTGGGTTATCTCAATGGGGTTGTGTTCTGGGTTATCTGCATGGAGTTGTGTTCTGGGTTATCTGCATGGAGTTGTGTTCTGGGTTATCTGCATGGGGTTGTGTTCTGGGTTATCTGCATGGGGTTGTGTTCTGGGTTATCTGCATGGAGTTGTGTTCTGGGTTATCTGCATGGGGTTGTGTTCTGGGTTATCTGCATGGAGTTGTGTTCTGGGTTATCTGCAATGGGGTTGTGTTCTGGGTTATCTGCATGGAGTTGTGTTCTGGGTTATCTGCATGGAGTTGTGTTCTGGGTTATCTGCATGGAGTTGTGTTCTGGGTTATCTGCATGGAGTTGTGTTCTGGGTTATCTGCATGGAGTTGTGTTCTGGGTTATCTGCATGGGGTTGTGTTCTGGGTTATCTGCATGGAGTTGTGTTCTGGGTTATCTGCATGGAGTTGTGTTCTGGGTTATCTGCATGGAGTTGTGTTCTGGGTTATCTGCATGGAGTTGTGTTCTGGGTTATCTCAACGGGGTTGTGTTCTGGGTTATCTGCATGGAGTTGTGTTCTGGGTTATCTGCATGGTTTTATTTTGTTTAATAAATGCTCTTAAAATGAATGAGACAGAGAGAGCAGGGTGAAGAAGAGCATTAGTTCTCTCAAGCACATAGAGAAGAGGAGGAGGAGGAGAGGAAGAGGAGAGAGGGGGGATAGGAGAGGGGTCACTGTCTACCAGTCTGGAGGGCAGAGTTAAGAGACTAAAATACAAGACAACGGTTGGGGTGAGGATGAAGAGAGAGAGGGTGAGGATGAAGAGAGAGAGGGTGAGGATGAAGAGAGAGAGGGTGAGGATGAAGAGAGAGAGGGTGAGGATGAAGAGAGAGAGGGTGAGGATGAAGAGAGAGAGGGTGAGGATGAAGAGAGAGGGGTGAGGATGAAGAGAGAGAGGGTGAGGATGAAGAGAGAGAGGGTGAGGATGAAGAGAGAGAGGATGAGAGAGAGAGAGAGAGAGAGATGAAGAGAGATGAAGAGAGAGAGAGGATGAAGAGAGAGAGGGTGAGGATGAAGAGAGAGAGGGTGAGGATGAAGAGAGAGAGGGTGAGGATGAAGAGAGAGGGGTGAGGATGAAGAGAGAGAGGGTGAGGATGAAGAGAGAGAGGGTGAGGATGAAGAGAGAGAGGGTGAGGATGAAGAGAGAGAGAGAGAGAGAGAGAGAGAGAGAGAGAGAGAGTCTGGATGTAGATGAGGAGGCAGGAGAGGTGTTGGAGGCGTCTGTCGGTCGGTGCTGTCGATGACGTGACAGACATATTTTGTGAAACAATAATGCAACTGGCAGCTCTCGCTCGTTGTTTCTGATTCATCTGGGGCCGTATGGCAAAGCTTTGTCAGTCTGTGCTGTGTATAAATTATTCAGGGTGAGAGATGGCAATTACAGGGCTCTGCACAACCAGCATGAATATTTTATAAGGACTAAAACTGCTCTGGAATGAATCATACGCACACACACACACACACACACACACACACACACACACACACACACACACACACACACACACACACACACACACAGAGAGAGAGAGAGAGAGAGAGAGAGAGAGAGTGCTTAAGCACTCTTGACTGAAATCCAGTCAACAGTGTTTGTTTCATAATGTTTCACATAAATCAATATAAATTCAGAACTCAAATACATGGTAGCATATATATATAGACACATGGTAGGATGTACATATAGACACATGGTAGGATATACATATAGACACATGGTAGGATGTACATATAGACACATGGTAGGATATACATATAGACACATGGTAGTATATATAGACACATGGTAGCATATATATATATAGACACATGGTAGCATATATATATAGACACATGGTAGCATATATATATAGACACATGGTAGGATGTACATATAGACACATGGTAGGATATACATATAGACACATGGTAGTACATACAGACACATGGTAGGATGTACATATAGACACATGGTAGGATGTACATATAGACACATGGTAGTATATATATATAGACACATGGTAGCATATATATATAGACACATGGTAGCATATATATATAGACACATGGTAGTATATATAGACACATGGTAGCATATATATATAGACACATGGTAGTATATATAGACACATGGTAGCATATATATATAGACACATGGTAGCATATATATATAGACACATGGTAGCATATATATATAGACACATGGTAGCATATATATATAGACACATGGTAGGATGTACATATAGACACATGGTAGTATATATAGACACATGGTAGCATATATATATAGACACATGGTAGGATGTACATATAGACACATGGTAGGATATACATATAGACACTTGGTAGCATATATATATAGACACATGGTAGCATATATATATAGACACATGGTAGCATATATAGACACATGGTAGCATATATATAGACACATGGTAGCATATACATATAGACACATGGTAGTATATATAGACACATGGTAGCATATATATATAGACACATGGTAGCATATATATATAGACACATGGTAGTATATATAGACACATGGTAGGATGTACATATAGGCACATGGTAGTATTTATATATAGACACGGTAGTATTTATATATAGACACATGGTAGTACATATAGACACATGGTAGCATATATACATATAGACACATGGTAGCATATACATATAGACACATGGTAGCATATATATATAGACACATGGTAGGATATCCATATAGACACATGGTAGCATATATAGACACATGGTAGTATATATAGACACATGGTAGGATGTACATATAGGCACATGGTAGTATTTATATATAGACACGGTAGTATTTATATATAGACACATGGTAGTATTTATATATAGACACCTGGTAGTACATATAGACACATGGTAGTATATATAGACACGTGGTAGTATATATAGACACATGGTAGTACATATAGACACCTGGTAGTATATATAGACACATGGTAGTATATATATATAGACACATGGTAGCATATATAGACACATGGTAGTATATATAGACACATGGTAGTACATATAGACACCTGGTAGTACATATAGACACATGGTTGTATGTTTTTATAGACACATGGTAGTATGTATAGACACATGGTAGTAGTTATATATAGACACATGGTAGTATGTACATATAGGCACATGGTAGTATTTATATATAGACACGGTAGTATTTATATATAGACACATGGTAGTATTTATATATAGACACATGGTAGTATATTTTTTTTATTTTTTTTATTTCACCTTTATTTAACCAGGTAGGCCAGTTGAGAACAAGTTCTCATTTGCAACTGCGACCTGGCCAAGATAAAGCACAGCAGTGTGAGCAGACAACACAGAGTTACACATGGAATAAACAATTAACAAGTCAATAACACAGTAGAAAACAAAGGGGAGTCTATATACAATGTGTGCAAAAGGCATGAGGAGGTAGGCGAATAATTACAATTTTGCAGATTAACACTGGAAGACTATATACATATAGACACATGGTAGGATGTACATACAGACACATGGTAGGATGTAGATATAGACACATGGTAGGATGTAGATATAGACACATGGTAACATGGTAGGATGTAGATATAGACACATGGTAGTATATATAGACACATGGTAGGATGTACATATAGACACATGGTAGGATGTAGATATAGACACATGGTAGGATGTAGATACAGACACATGGTAGGATGTAGATATAGACATGGTACAGTAGCATGCTAGCATGCTACTCAGTGTGGTTGAGGGCTGTACTGGGCTGCAGCTGGGTTCATTCACCAGGTACTCAATCAAATCAGCTGTTCACCAGTCTTTGTTGCTTTCTCTATTCAAATCATCGGTTTAAACTGTGTTCAGATGTTAACACTGTCTACACTAGAGACACTGTTTATGTCTAAGGAACAGAAGAGGAGTTTTGCGACTGAAGTCATTTTCTTCTTAACTCCTGCTGACAGTTCTGTTAGACGTATTGCAGCTCGTTGCTCTACAAAGTGACTCACAACAAAATACCCTCACCCTCACGCCCACCCTCACCCTAACCTTCACCCTCACCCTCACGCCCACCCTCACCCTAACCTTCACCCTCACCCTCACCCTTCACCCTCACCCTCACCCTCACCCTCCTTCACCCTCCTTCACCTCACCCTCACCCTCACCCTCACCTTCACCCTCCTTCACCCTCCTTCACCCTCACCTTACCTTCACCCTCACCCTCACCCTCACCCTAACCTTCACCCTCAACCCTCACCCTAACCTTCACCTCACCCTCACCCACCCTCACCCTACCCTTCACCCTCACCCTCACCCCACCCTCACCCCACCCTTCACCCTCACCCTCACCTTAACCTTCACCCTCACCCTCACCCTCACCCACCCTCACCCTAACCTTCACCCTCACCCTCACCCTTCACCCTCACCCTCACCCTCACGCCCACCCTCACCCTCACCCTCACCTTCACCCTCACCTTCACCTTAACCCTCACCCTCACCCACCCTCACCCCCTCACCCTAACCCTCACCCTAACCTTCACCCTCACCCTCACCCCCCTCACCCTCACCCTCACCCCACCCTCACCCCTTCACCCTCACCCTCACCCCACCCTCACCCTCAACCCTCACCTTAACCCTCACCCTCACCCTCACCCACCCTCACCCTAACCTTCACCCTCACCTTAACCCTCACCCTCACCTTCACCTCACCTTCACCCTCACCCTTCACCCTTCCACCCTCACCCTCACCCTCACCCTCACCTTCACCTTCACCCTCACCCTCACCCCACCCTCACCCTCACCTTCACCCTCACCCTCACGCCCACCCTCACCCTAACCTTCAACCTTCACCCTCACCCTCAACCTTCACCTTAACCCCACCCTCAACCTTAACCCTCACCCCCTCACCTAACCTTCACCTTAACCTTCACCCTCACCCCACCCTCACCCTAACACCTTAACCCTCACCTTCACCTTAACCCTCACCTAACCTTCACCCTCACCCTCACCCTAACCTTCCCCTCACCCTTCACCTTCACCCTCACCCTCACGCCCACCCTCACCTTAACCTTAACCTTAACCCCTCACCCTCACCAAAACCACCTCACCTTCACCTTCACCCTCACCCTCAACCCTTAACCACCCTCACCTTAACCCTCACCTTCACCCTCAACCCTCACCTTCACCCTCACCCTCACCTTCACCTTCACCCTCACCTTCACCTTCACCTTAACCCTCCCTCACCCTTAACCTTCACCCTAACCTCACCCCACCCTCACCCTAACCCTTAACCTCACCTTAACCCTCACCTTAACCTTCACCCCCTCAACCTTAACCCCCTCACCTTCACCTTAACCCCACCTTCTTCACCCTCACCTTAACCTTAACCTTCACCTTAACCCTCACCTTAACCTTAACCTAACCCTCACCTTAACCCTCAACCTCACCTTAAACCCTAACCTTAACCTTCACCTCCTTAACTTAACCCTCACCTAACCCTCACCTTCACCTTAACCCTCACCTTCACCTTAACCCTCACCTTCACCCTAACCTTAACCCTCACCTTCACCCTCACCTTAACCTTAACCTTAACCCTCACCTTAACCTTAACCCTCACCTTAACCCTCACCTTAACCTTAACCTTAACCCTCACCTACACCTTAACCTTAACCCTCACCTTCACCTTAACCCTCACCTTCACCCTCACCTTAACCTTAACCTCACCTTCACCCCCTCACCTTAACCTTAACCTTAACCTTAACCCTTCACCTTCACCTTAACCCTCACCTTCACCCTCACCTTAACCTTAACCCTCACCTTCACCTTAACCCTCACCTTCACCCTCACCCTCACCTTAACCCTCACCTTCACCTTAACCCTCAATTTAACCTTAACCTTAACCCTCACCTTAACCCTCACCTTAACCCTCACCCTCACCCTAACCCTCACCCTCACCTTCACCCTCGTGAAGGTTTAGTCTGTTGGCCTTTCTGTCTTTCTGCCACCAGAGCTCCAGCTTTATAACACTGAAACAAAAACCGAAGCTTGTTCCAATGAGTAGCTGGGCTCCAGAGGCCACCTGGTTGAATAGGTATTGTGTTTTGGCCGGTTACTGATACCTTGAGACCTTGAGAAAAGCTAGATCAGATCCATGACATCACCGCCACACAAAGTGGGTCTCTGTCTAGAGGGTTTCCACCCTGGTGGGAAAACGCATCCGCAAAGTAAGCCTCTTTTTATTTTTTTATCTGTATTCAGTCCTCCTAATGCTATTGGTTAATACGGGAGGAGAAGAGGACAAGAGGGGGATTAGCAACATTGATCGTTCCCTTTAAAAAGAGAGAGAGATGGGGTTTTTTTGGGGGGGCTTTTCAATTTACGCTGACATCGGGACTAAAAACAAATCCATTGACGGAGTGGTCCAACACTTGGAAGTGAAGAAGAGGAGCGAGAAGGGAGAGAGACAGAAGAACGAGAGAGAGAGAGAGGAGAGAGAGAGAGAGAGAGAGAGAGAGAGAGAGAGAGAGAGAGAGAGAGAGAGAGAGAGAGAGAGAGAGAGAGAGAGAGAGAGAGAGGAGAGAGAGAGAAGTGGTGGAGCTACTTCCTGCTCTCCTAGCCTGTCATAGTCTGAAGAACACTGAGACAGAAGTGACAGAGGAAAGGTTTGTAGGGAACAACAACAGTGGTTTCTAAAGCCACCAACACAAGTGATAGTTGTTGTGAGGGGGACTGACACCACTGGTTTGGCTCGTCCTGCCAGGACACGGCTTTCAACGAGGGGGGGTCTGCCAGTAACATGGACGCAACGCAAAAGATTACACACACACACACACACACACACACACACAGCTTCTTCCTCCACGATGAGAGAGGACACCAAGTTATCGACTTTATTTAGTTGTGAAGGAATAGAGGACAAGCAGACAGCCGTTGAGCTGTGTGTCTCCTGTCTAAGATATATAGAGACCAGCTGTGTGTCTCCTGTCTAAGATATATAGAGACCAGCTGTGTGTCTCCTGTCTAAGATATATAGAGACCAGCTGTGTGTCTCCTGTCTAAGAGACCAGCTGTGTGTCTCCTGTCTAAGATATATAGAGACCAGCTGTGTGTCTCCTGTCTAAGATATATAGAGACCAGCTGTGTGTCTCCTGTCTAAGATACAGAGACCAGCTGTGTGTCTCCTGTCTAAGATATATAGAGACCAGCTGTGTTTCTCCTGTCTAAGATATATAGAGACCAGCTGTGTGTCTCCTGTCTAAGAGACCAGCTGTGTGTCTCCTGTCTAAGATATATAGAGACCAGCTGTGTTTCTCCTGTCTAAGATATATAGAGACCAGCTGTGTGTCTCCTGTCTAAGATATATAGAGACCAGCTGTGTGTCTCCTGTCTAAGAGACCAGCTGTGTTTCTCCTGTCTAAGATATATAGAGACCAGCTGTGTTTCTCCTGTCTAAGAGATATAGAGACCAGCTGTGTTTATCCTGTCTAAGAGACCAGCTGTGTTTCTTCTGTCTAAGATATATAGAGACCAGCTGTGTTTCTTCTGTCTAAGATATATAGAGACCAGCTGTGTTTCTCCTGTCTAAGAGACCAGCTGTGTTTCTTCTGTCTAAGATATATAGAGACCAGCTGTGTTTATCCTGTCTAAGAGACCAGCTGTGTTTCTCCTGTCTGAGATATATAGAGACCAGCTGTGTTTCTCCTGTCTAAGATATATAGAGACCAGCTGTGTTTCTCCCGTCTAAGATACAGAGACCAGCTGTGTTTCTCCCGTCTAAGATACAGAGACCAGCTGTGTTTCTCCTGTCTAAGATATATAGAGACCAGCTGTGTTTCTCCTGTCTAAGATATATAGAGACCCGCTGTGTTTATCCTGTCTAAGAGACCAGCTGTGTTTCTCCTGTCTGAGATATATAGAGACCAGCTGTGTTTCTCCTGTCTAAGATATATAGAGACCAGCTGTGTTTCTCCTGTCTAAGATATATAGAGACCAGCTGTGTTTCTCCTGTCTAAGATATATAGAGACCAGCTGTGTTTCTCCTGTCTAAGATATATAGAGACCAGCTGTGTTTATCCTGTCTAAGATATATAGAGACCAGCTGTGTTTCTCCTGTCTAAGAGACCAGCTGTGTTTCTCCTGTCTGAGATATATAGAGACCAGCTGCGTTTCTCCTGTCTAAGATATATAGAGACCAGCTGTGTTTATCCTGTCTAAGATATATAGAGACCAGCTGTGTTTCTCCTGTCTAAGAGACCAGCTGTGTTTCTTCTGTCTAAGATATACAGAGACCAGCTGTGTGTCTCCTGTCTAAGAGACCAGCTGTGTTTCTTCTGTCTAAGATATATAGAGACCAGCTGTGTGTCTCCTGTCTAAGAGATATAGAGACCAGCTGTGTTTCTCCTGCCTAAGATATATAGAGACCAGCTGTGTTTCTCCCGTCTAAGAGACCAGCTGTGTTTCTTCTGTCTAAGATATATAGAGACCAGCTGTGTTTCTCCTGTCTAAGAGACCAGCTGTGTTTCTTCTGTCTAAGAGACCAGCTGTGTGTCTCCTGTCTAAGATATATAGAGACCAGCTGCGTTTCTCCTGTCTAAGATATATAGAGACCAGCTGTGTTTCTCCTGTCTAAGATATATAGAGACCAGCTGTGTGTCTCCTGTCTAAGATATATAGAGACCAGCTGTGTTTCTCCTGTCTAAGATATATAGAGACCAGCTGTGTTTCTCCTGTCTAAGAGACCAGCTGTGTGTCTCCTGTCTAAGATATATAGAGACCAGCTGTGTGTCTCCTGTCTAAGATATATAGAGACCAGCTGTGTGTCTCCTGTCTAAGATATATAGAGACCAGCTGTGTGTCTCCTGTCTAAGATATATAGAGACCAGCTGTGTTTCTCCTGTCTAAGATATATAGAGACCAGCTGTGTTTCTCCCGTCTAAGATACAGAGACCAGCTGTGTGTCTCCTGTCTAAGAGACCAGCTGTGTGTCTCCTGTCTAAGAGACCAGCTGTGTGTCTCCTGTCTAAGATATATAGAGACCAGCTGTGTTTCTCCTGTCTAAGAGACCAGCTGTGTGTCTCCTGTCTAAGATATATAGAGACCAGCTGTGTGTCTCCTGTCTAAGAGACCAGCTGTGTGTCTCCTGTCTAAGATATATAGAGACCAGCTGTGTGTCTCCTGTCTAAGATATATAGAGACCAGCTGTGTGTCTCCTGTCTAAGATACAGAGACCAGCTGTGTGTCTCCTGTCTAAGATATATAGAGACCAGCTGTGTGTCTCCTGTCTAAGATATATAGAGACCAGCTGTGTGTCTCCTGTCTAAGATATACAGAGACCAGCTGTGTGTCTCCTGTCTAAGAGACCAGCTGTGTGTCTCCTGTCTAAGATATACAGAGACCAGCTGTGTGTCTCCTGTCTAAGATATATAGAGACCAGCTGTGTGTCTCCTGTCTAAGATATATAGAGACCAGCTGTGTGTCTCCTGTCTAAGATATACAGAGACCAGCTGTGTGTCTCCTGTCTAAGATATATAGAGACCAGCTGTGTGTCTCCTGTCTAAGATATATAGAGACCAGCTGTGTGTCTTCTGTCTAAGATACAGAGACCAGCTGTGTGTCTTCTGTCTAAGATATATAGAGACCAGCTGTGTGTCTCCTGTCTAAGATATATAGAGACCAGCTGTGTGTCTCCTGTCTAAGATATATAGAGACCAGCTGTGTGTCTCCTGTCTAAGAGACCAGCTGTGTGTCTCCTGTCTAAGAGACCAGCTGTGTGTCTCCTGTCTAAGATATACAGAGACCAGCTGTGTGTCTCCTGTCTAAGATATATAGAGACCAGCTGTGTGTCTTCTGTCTAAGATATATAGAGACCAGCTGTGTGTCTCCTGTCTAAGATATATAGAGACCAGCTGTGTGTCTCCTGTCTAAGATATATAGAGGTAGAGGTAGCATCGGTATGGAGATCAGCTCGTTACACACACACATACACACAAACACACAAACACACACACACACACACACACACACACACACACACACACACACACACACACACACACACACACACACACACACACCTCTGGGGCTAAGGCCGTGTTATCTATTCAAAGACCTGCCTGGTTTCAGTTAACGAACCACTGCAGTTTGTGAAAACATCACACACAGTCAGAGACTTGTTTGGGTTTAAACGACGACAAGTGATATAACAAATAGAGCTTCCAGAGGGGTTTCTTTTTACCGCCACTAGAGGGCCTGAGATAAAACACAGAGGTTAGACTGATCATGATCTTCTATCTGGTTGTTGCTCTTCTAATCATTATCTGGTCCTCCCTCTGTATAGCCTAGTAGCCTAGTGGTTAGAGTGTAGGGACGGCAGGTAGCCTAGTGGTTAGAGTGTAGGGACGGCAGGTAGCCTAGTGGTTAGAGTGTAGGGACGGCAGGTAGCCTAGTGGTTAGAGTGTAGGGACGGCAGGTAGCCTAGTGGTTAGAGTGTAGGGACGGCAGGTAGCCTAGTGGTTAGAGTGTAGAGGAGGCAGGTAGCCTAGTGGTTAGAGTGTAGGGACGGCAGGTAGCCTAGTGGTTAGAGTGTAGGGACGGCAGGTAGCCTAGTGGTTAGAGTGTAGGGACGGCAGGTAGCCTAGTGGTTAGAGTGTAGGGGCGGCAGGTAGCCGAGTGGTTAGAGTGTAGGGACGGCAGGTAGCCTAGTGGTTAGAGTGTAGGGACGGCAGGTAGCCTAGTGGTTAGAGTGTAGGGACGGCAGGTAGCCTAGTGGTTAGAGTGTAGGGACGGCAGGTAGCCTAGTGGTTAGAGTGTAGGGACGGCAGGGTAGCCTAGTGGTTAGAGTGTAGGGACGCCTCATTTGACATGGGATGACGTTAATAAGGCGTCAGCTGATTGGACAGGACAGATGACAGAGTGACGTTAATAAGGCGTCAGCTGATTGGACAGGACAGACGACAGAGGTGACGTTAATAAGGCGTCAGCTGATTGGACAGGACAGACGACAGAGGTGACGTTAATAAGGCGTCAGCTGATTGGACAGGACAGACGACAGAGGTGACGTTAATAAGGCGTCAGCTGATTGGACAGGACAGACGACAGAGGTGACGTTAATAAGGCGTCAGCTGATTGGACAGGACAGACAGAGGTGACGTTAATAAGAGCTGATTGGACGTTAATAAGCCGTCAGCTGATTGGACAGGACAGACGACAGAGATGACGTTAATAAGGCGTCAGCTGATTGGACAGACGACAGAGTGACGTTAATAAGGCATCAGCTGATTGGACAGGACAGACGACAGAGATGACGTTAATAAGGCATCAGCTGATTGGACAGGACAGCGTCAGCTGATTGGACAGGACAGACGACAGAGTGACGTTAATAAGGCGTCAGCTGATTGGACAGG
>NW_024609631.1:55000-57500 GCF_018296145.1 Oncorhynchus tshawytscha | reverse complement strand
ACTGAGACACCACTGACTAGACAGCACCATGGGTTCATCTCACTAAACACTGAGACCCCACTGACTAGACAGCACCATGGGTTCCTCTCACTAAACACTGAGACACCACTGACTAGACATGGGTTCATCTCACTAAACACTGAGACCCCACTGACTAGACATGGGTTCATCTCACTAAACACTGAGACACCACTGACTAGACAGCACCATGGGTTCCTCTCACTAAACACTGAGACCCCACTGACTAGACATGGGTTCATCTCACTAAACACTGAGACACCACTGACTAGACAGCACCATGGGTTCATCTCACTAAACACTGAGACCCCACTGACTAGACATGGGTTCATCTCACTAAACACTGAGACCCCACTGACTAGACATGGGTTCCTCTCACTAAACACTGAGACACCACTGACTAGACATGGGTTCCTCTCACTAAACACTGAGACACCACTGACTAGACATGGGTTCCTCTCACTAAACACTGAGACACCACTGACTAGACATGGGTTCATCTCACTAAACACTGAGACACCACTGACTAGACATGGGTTCCTCTCACTAAACACTGAGACACCACTGACTAGACATGGGTTCATCTCACTAAACACTGAGACACCACTGACTAGACATGGGTTCCTCTCACTAAACACTGAGACACCACTGACTAGACATGGGTTCCTCTCACAAAACACTGAGACCCCACTGACTAGACATGGGTTCCTCTCACTAAACACTGAGACCCCACTGACTAGACAGCACCATGGGTTCCTCTCACTAAACACTGAGACCCCACTGACTAGACATGGGTTCATCTCACTAAACACTGAGACACCACTGACTAGACAGCACCATGGGTTCATCTCACTAAACACTGAGACCCCACTGACTAGACATGGGTTCCTCTCACTAAACACTGAGACCCCACTGACTAGACATGGGTTCATCTCACTAAACACTGAGACCCCACTGACTAGACATGGGTTCATCTCACTAAACACTGAGACACCACTGACTAGACATGGGTTCCTCTCACTAAACACTGAGACACCACTGACTAGACATGGGTTCATCTCACTAAACACTGAGACACCACTGACTAGACATGGGTTCATCTCACTAAACACTGAGACCCCACTGACTAGACAGCACCATGGGTTCATCTCACTAAACACTGAGACCCCACTGACTAGACATGGGTTCCTCTCACTAAACACTGAGACACCACTGACTAGACATGGGTTCCTCTCACTAAACACTGAGACCCCACTGACTAGACAGCACCATGGGTTCATCTCACTAAACACTGAGACCCCACTGACTAGACATGGGTTCCTCTCACTAAACACTGAGACCCCACTGACTAGACATGGGTTCATCTCACTAAACACTGAGACACCACTGACTAGACAGCACCATGGGTTCATCTCACTAAACACTGAGACACCACTGACTAGACATGGGTTCATCTCACTAAACACTGAGACACCACTGACTAGACATGGGTTCATCTCACTAAACACTGAGACACCACTGACTAGACATGGGTTCATCTCACTAAACACTGAGACTCCACTGACTAGACAGCACCATGGGTTGATCTCACTAAACACTGAGACCCCACTGACTAGCCATGGGTTCATCTCACTAAACACTGAGACACCACTGACTAGACAGCACCATGGGTTCATCTCACTAAACACTGAGACCCCACTGACTAGACAGCACCATGGGTTCATCTCACTAAACACTGAGACCCCACTGACTAGACAGCACCATGGGTTCATCTCACTAAACACTGAGACCCCACTGACTAGACATGTGTTCATCTCACTAAACACTGAGACACCACTGACTAGACATGGGTTCCTCTCACTAAACACTGAGACCCCACTGACTAGACATGGGTTCATCTCACTAAACACTGAGACACCACTGACTAGACATGGGTTCCTCTCACTAAACACTGAGACCCCACTGACTAGACATGGGTTCATCTCACTAAACACTGAGACACCACTGACTAGACATGGGTTCCTCTCACTAAACACTGAGACACCACTGACTAGACATGGGTTCCTCTCACTAAACACTGAGACACCACTGACTAGATATGGGTTCCTCTCACTAAACACTGAGACTCCAAAGCCCCCCTATGACATGTGGGATGACAGACAGACCACGCCCTCTTTAGATATCCAATAAGGAAGCTAGACCGCCAACCTTACATTAAAACACAACGAATCAACTACAGGACAGAAGTAGTAGTTGTTGTTTTGAAGTGCCGTCTACCAGACTAACAGAGGACAGGTTGAGGCTTGTTGTTCTGTAGTGTTGGGTTGGCTATAGTGTAGATGACAACACGTCAGGCCCCCTGGTTATTCACCCTCTCAGCCCATTAGCTGACCCGGCCTGTTGTCTTGGTCGTTCTCTCTCCACTGTTTCCATGTTTCAACCTCTCCAGCAGCACGGAACCCTTTTGTTGTCTCAGAGAATT
>NW_024609631.1:22500-50000 GCF_018296145.1 Oncorhynchus tshawytscha | reverse complement strand
AGGAGTCTAGTTCCCAGGTCTTCATCATAACAACAGTACTGTTGTAGGGTACCAGTAGAGAGTCTAGTTCCCAGGTCTTCATCATACCAGTAGAGATTCTAGTTCCCAGGTCTTCATCATATCAACAGTACTGCTGTAGGGAACCAGTAGGAGTCTAGTTCCCAGGTCTTCATCATAACAACAGTACTGCTGTAGGGATCCAGTAGGAGTCTAGTTCCCAGGTCTTCATCATACCAGTAGAGAGTCTAGTTCCCAGGTCTTCATCATAACAACAGTACTGCTGTAGGGAACCAGTAGAGAGTCTAGTTCCCAGGTCTTCATCACAACAACAGTACTGCTGTAGGGAACCAGTAGCACCGGCATCGTTGTCTCTTATTCAGCATCTGTCACTGTCGCGGCGCCTGGCTCCTCCACATTGCGATAGAGGATAGAGCCTAGAGGATAGAGCTTAGAGGATATAGACTAGAGCCTAGAGGATAGAGACTAGAGACTAGAGACTAGAGGATAGAGCCTAGAGGATAGAGGGTAGAGGCTAGAGTCTTGAGGCTAGAGGATAGAGATAAGAGGATAGAGTATTGAGGCTAGAGAATAGAGGATTGAGTATAGAGGATTGAGTATAGAGGATAGAGAATAGAGGCTAGAGGATAGAGGCTAGATGATAGAGGCTAGAGGATAGAGGATAGAGGCTAGAGGATAGAGGATAGAGGATAGAGCCTAGAGGATATAGACTAGAGCCTAGAGGATAGAGACTAGAGACTAGAGGATAGAGCCTAGAGGATAGAGGGTAGAGGCTTGAGGCTAGAGGGTAGAGATAAGAGGATAGAGTATTGAGGCTAGAGAATAGAGGATTGAGTATAGAGGATAGAGGGTAGAGGCTAGAGGATAGAACCTAGAGGATAGAGCGTAGAGGATATAGACTAGAGGCTAGATGATAGAGGCTGGAGCCTAGAGGATAGACTAGAGGCTAGAGGATAGAGGCTAGATGATAGAGGCTAGCTCTCTCACTGGCAGGGCAGGGGAGGCAGGGGGCCACCAAATTGTCAGGTGTGCCACCTCCAACTACTCCCTCTCTCTATACAAGGCCACACCTGGGCCAGGACAAGACCAGAGCCAGACCAGGGCCAGACCAGGGCCAGATCTGGGCCAGATAGACCACACTAGGCTTCTGGTTCCTGGCATTACAGGGCCAGACAGAGCAGATCAGAACAGCACATTATACTAACTAACTAACAAACACAAGAGATGTAGGGCAACGCAGTGCATCGCCCATGTCCTCCTGCCTTGGCTGCCTTGGCTGTGTTGTCCTTCTGCCTTGGCTGTGTTGTCCTTCTGCCTTGGCTGTGTTGTCCTCCTGCCTTGGCTGTGTTGTCCTTCTGCCTTGGCTGTGTTGTCCTTCTGCTTTGGTGGTGTTGTCCTTCTGCCTTGGCTGTGTTGTCCTTCTGCAATGGCTGTGTTGTCCTCCTGCCTTGGTTGTGTTGTCCTCCTGCCTTGGCTGTGTTGTCCTTCTGCCTTGGCTGTGTTGTCCTCCTGCCTTGGTTGTGTAACCTTCTGCCTTGGTTGTGTTGTCCTTCTGCCTTGGCTGTGTTGTCCTTTTGCCTTGGCTGTGTTGTCCTTCTGCCTTGGCTGTGTTGTCCTCCTGCCTTGGTTGTGTAACCTTCTGCCTTGGTTGTGTTGTCCTTCTGCCTTGGCTGTGTTGTCCTTTTGCCTTGGCTGTGTTGTCCTTCTGCTTTGGCTGTGTTCTCCTTCTGCCATGGCTGTGTTGTCCTTCTGCCATGGCTGTGTTGTCCTCCTGCCTTGGCTGTGTTGTCCTTCTGTGTTGACACTGGCATCTTAACGCCCCAATAACAAACCAACGATAAACTGAATAGAAGAGACTTATTGCTGTCAAAACTGTTTTGATGTTTCAGCCAAGACTGTTCATTACGTGTAATGCTTTTCCTCTCAACAGTGTTGGGAGAAGCTGCTGCTGCTGCAGCCAGGCTCATTCTGTCATCACTGGCCGCCCCTCATAGCCTGGTTCCTCTACTGGCCACCCCTCATAGCCTGGTTCCTCTACTGGCCACCCTCATAGCCTGGTTCCTCTACTGGCCACCCTCATAGCCTGGTTCCTCTACTGGCCACCCTCAGAGCCTGGTTCCTCTACTGGCCACCCCTCAGAGCCTGGTTCCTCTACTGGCCACCCCTCATAGCCTGGTTCCTCTACTGGCCACCCTCATAGCCTGGTTCCTCTACTGGCCACCCCTCATAGCCTGGTTCCTCTACTGGCCGCCCCTCATAGCCTGGTTCGTCTACTGGCCGCCCCTCATAGACTGGTTCCTCTACTGGCCACCCCTCATAGCCTGGTTCCTCTACTGGCCACCCTCATAGCCTGGTTCCTCTACTGGCCACCCCTCATAGCCTGGTTCCTCTACTGGCCACCCCTCAGAGCCTGGTTCCTCTACTGGCCACCCCTCAGAGCCTGGTTCCTCTACTGGCCACCCCTCATAGCCTGGTTCCTCTACTGGCCACCCCTCATAGCCTGGTTCCTCTACTGGCCACCCCTCATAGCCTGGTTCCTCTACTGGCCACCCTCATAGCCTGGATCCTCTACTGGCCACCCTCATAGCCTGGTTCCTCTACTGGCCACCCCTCATAGCCTGGTTCCTCTACTGGCCACCCCTCATAGCCTGGTTCCTCTCTAGGTTTCTAATCTCCACCCGGCACAGCCAGAAGAGGACTGGCCACCCCTCATAGCCTGGTTCCTCTCTACCCAGTACAGCCAGAAGAGGACTGGCCACCCCTCATAGCCTGGTTCCTCTCTAGGTTTCTAATCTCCACCCTGCACAGCCAGAAGAGGACTGGCCACCCCTCATAGCCCGGTTCCTCTCTAGGTTTCTAATCTCCACCCTGCACAGCCAGAAGAGGACTGGCCACCCCTCATAGCCCGGTTCCTCTCTTGGTTTCTATTCTCCACCCGGCACAGCCAGAAGAGGACTGGCCACCCCTCAAAGCCTGGTTCCTCTACTGGCCACCCTCATAGCCTGGTTCCTCTCTAGGTTTCTAATCTCCACCCTGCACAGCCAGAAGAGGACTGGCCACCCCTCATAGCCTGGTTCCTCTCTAGGTTTCTTCCTAGGTTTTGACCTTTCAAGGGAGTTTGTCCTAGCCACCGTGCTTCTACACCTGCATTGCTTGCTGTTTGGGGTTTTAAGCTGGGTTTCTGTACAGCACTTTGAGATATCAGCTGATGTACGAAGGGCTATATAAATACATTTGATTTGATTTGATTTGATCACAATGAGAGACAACTGGAATGTCACGAGGAGCAGTAAGTCAAGTTGAATAGGGTTTGAGGGAGAGGAGAACCCAAGCAGCGATTTGAAAAATTACTACGACTGATGCTTTCTGACAACACACTTTCTAATGCGACTAGCTGCTACTAAATAGTGTTCCGTTTTTTAATGTCCTGTACAGGCTAAATAAATGCCAATATTCACCTTGAGAGGCTCATCATGAAGAGAGTTTCCAGTGAGGTGTGAAAAATAGGCTCTCTCATCTCCCCCCTGGGCCATCTAGTACAGTGTGTCAGGAGCCGTATGAAGGGATGGGAAGGAGGGAGCAGGGTAGAAAACCTGCTCTCCTCTCCTGAATTAACTCTCTTTCCCTCTGTCGTTCTAACTGAGCAGTCATTCTCTGAAGGGAGAGCTGCAAATAATGGAGAAATGACTTTCGAGAGAGAGAGAGAGAGAGCGAGAGAGAGAGAGACAGAGAGGGTGAGAGAGAGAAATGAAAGAGAGGGAGAGAGAGAGAGACAGAGAGAGAGCGAGAGAGAGAGAGAGAGAGAGAGAGAGAGAGAAATGAAAGAGAGAGAGAGAGAGAGACAGAGAGAGAGAGACAGAGAGAGAAAGAGGCAGAGAGAGAGCAAGAGAGAGAGAGACAGAGAGAGACAGAGAGAGAGAGAGAGAGAGAGAGAGAGAGAGAGAAGAGAGAGAGAGAGAGAGAGAGAGCGAGAGAGAGAGAGAGAGAGAGAGAGAGAGAGAGAGAGAGAGAGAGAGAGAAAATGAAAGAGAAAGAGAGAGAGAGAGAGAGAGAGAGAGAGAGAGAGAAGGAGGAGAGAGATAAATGAAAGAGAGAGAGGGACAGAGAAGGAGAGAGGAGAGAGAAATGAAAGAGAGAGAGACAGAGAGGGTGAGAGAGGGTGAGAGAGAGAGAGAGAGAGAGAGAGAGAGAGAGAGAGAGAGAATGAAAGAGAGGGAGAGAGACAGAGACGGAGAGAGGGGAGAGGAGAGAGAGAGACAGAGAAGGAGAGACGAGAGAGGAGAAAGAGAGAGAGAACTGAAAGAGAGAGAGAACTGAAAGAGAGAGAGAGAGAGAACTAAAAGAGAGAGAGAACTGAAAGAGAGAGAGAGAGAGAGAGAACTGAAAGTGAGCTCCACTTGGCCGGTTTTAATATCAGTTCTCTAAAATATAACCTGTTTCCTCTATACACCCAACACTAAATCACTAGCTCGTCCTCCCATCGTTCTTATAGACCCTGTATAAAACCTCTGTGATATATAGAGGCTGAATAACGACCCAGAGAGGTGACCGGGGAAGATTTAAGACAGCATCATTTTCAAAGTAAACTTTTGAAACGCCGACAGCAGGGTATTGTGATAGTGGACTTGCCGATCCTGTAGTCTTGTGTAGTCCCCCTTTTCCCAGGTCTGATAGAGGCTGACAGAGACTCCACCTCCACCAGTTCAGACGTGGTTGTAATTGTCCCAGGTCTGATAGAGGCTGACAGAGACTCCACCTCCACCAGTTCAGACGTGGTTGTAATTGTCCGGTCTGGATCCCATGCTGTGAGTCTCTGTGTTACAGCACCACAGTGATGTATCCTCATTATTGTGTAAATAGGTTCTGGCAGCCTTCCGTAAATAAAACACAGAGTGACAGGAGGATGGGGGAATTTACTTTCCTACCAATTAGACGAGCCCCAGGCTGTACTTTAACAGCAGATAAATCCTGCAAATCACTAAAATCATCCTGTCACACCAACCGAAATATTACAATCCTGCCGAGCCACACTAAGCCACACACTCTACACTCTGAAGATGTCTTTCTTTCTCTCTCTCTCTCTCTCTCTCTGTCTCTCTCTCTCTCTCTCTCTCTCTCTCTCTCTCTCTCTCTCTCTCTCTCTCTCTCTCTCTCTCTCTCCTCTGCCTCTGCCCCGCTCTCCCCCTCTCCCTCTCTCTCTCTGCCCTTCTCGCTCTCTCCCCTCTCTCTCTCTGCCCCTCTCTCTCTCTCTCTCCCTCTCTCTCTGCCCCTCTCTCTCTGCCCTCTCTCTCTCTCCCCTCTCTCACTCAGCCCCTCTCTCTCTCACTCTCTCTCTCCCTCTCTCCCTCTCTCTGCCCCCCTCTCTCCCTCCCCTCTCTCTCTCCCCCCTCTCTCACTCAGCCCCTCTCTCTCTGCCCTCTCTCTCTCCCCCTCTCGCAGTCCCCTCTCTCACTCAGCCCCTCTCTCTCTCTCTCCTCTCTCCCCTCTCTCTCCCCTCTCTCTTCCCTCTCTCTCCCCAATATCTCTCCACTGTCTCTCTACTCGTTGTGTTAATGAGATGGGGAGGGTTTCAGCGCTGGGACCTCTCCTCACAGAGGGGGATAGGTGATTGACAGCTCAGATCAGTCTCTACAGCCAGTAGGACCAGATGGGAAAGAATGGATCTGCATCCAAAATGGCACACTATTAATTCTATGGTGCACTACTGTTGACCAGAGTCTAGTTAAAGTAGTGCACTGTATAGGGAATAGTGTAGCATTTGGGACGGAGCCTGGGTTCTTTTAATGTGCTCGTTTTTCAGTAGTTTTTTTCCCTTTTCCTCCCAGCTAAAACAGAAATCCCCAAATGGTTTCACCTCCTACCTGTACAATTATTTTACATAATAAATGCAACTGATATTCTGCCAAGAATCCTGATTCCTATGTGGGGGGTTTTTCATTTCAGGAAGTAATGTATTTAAAGACAACGGTAAAGATCGTTGTTGTTATAAAGCCGAAGAAAAGTGTTAACTTTCAATTATGTGAAACCACAATGATGAACACATGTAGGAAGTATGGAAAGAGGAGAAGAGGTTGTGGGGGGAGGGGGGCAGATAAGAAGAGGAGAAGAGGTTGTGGGGGAGGGGGGCAGATAAGAAGAGGAGAAGAGGTTGTGGGGGGAGGGGGGCAGATAACAAGAGGAGAAGAGGTTGTGGGGGGAGGGGGCAGATAAGAAGAGGAGAAGAGGTTGTGGGGGAGGGGGCAGATAAGAAGAGGAGAAGAGGTTGTGGGGGGAGGGGGCAGATAAGAAGAGGAGAAGAGGTTGTGGGGGGAGAGGGGGCAGATAAGAAGAGGAGAAGAGGTTGTGGGGGGAGGGGGGGCAGATAAGAAGAGGAGAAGAGGTTGTGGGGGGAGAGAGGGGGCAGATAAGAAGAGGAGAAGAGGTTGTGGGGGGAGGGGGCAGATAAGAAGAGGAGAAGAGGTTGTGGGGGGAGGGGGCGGGCAGATAAGAAGAGGAGAAGAGGTTGTGGGGGGAGGGGGGGCAGATATGAAGAGGAGAAGAGGTTGTGGGGGAGGGGGACAGATATGAAAAGGAGAAGAGGTTGTGGGGGGAGGTGGGGACAGATATGAAAAGGAGAAAAGGTTGTGGGGGGGGACAGATATGAAGAGGAGAAGAGGTTGTGGGGGGCAGATATGAAGAGGAGAAGAGGTTGTGGGGGGGGCAGATATGAAGAGGAGAAGAGGTTGTGGGGCAGATATGAAGAGGAGAAGAGGTTGTGGGGGGCAGATATGAAGAGGAGAAGAGGTTGTGGGGGGGGAAGATATGAAGAGGAGAAGAGGTTGTGGGGGGCAGATATGAAGAGGAGAAGAGGTTGTGGGGGGGCAGATATGAAGAGGAGAAGAGGTTGTTGGGGGGGGGAGAGATATAAAGAGGAGAAGAGGTTGTGGGGGAGAAGAGGAGAAGAGGTGGTAGAGGTGGTGGAGGAGAAGAGGTGGTAGAGGAGAAGAGGAGAAGAGGTGGTAGAGGAGGTGGAGGAGAAGAGGTGGTAGAGGAGAAGAGGAGAAGAGGAGAAGAGGTGGTAGAGGAGGTGGAGGAGAAGAGGAGAAGAGGTGGTAGAGGAGAAGAAGAGGAGAAGAGGAGGTAGAGGAGAAGAGGAGAAGAGGAGAAGACGTGGTAGAGGAGGTGGAGGAGAAGAGGAGAAGAGGTGGTAGAGGAGAAGAGGAGAAGAGGAGGTAGAGGAGAAGAGAGGAGGTGGAGGAGAAGAGGAGGTAGAGGCGGTAGAGGAGAAGAGGAGAAGAGGAGGTAGAGGAGAAGAGGAGAAGAGGAGAAGACGTGGTAGAGGGTGGGATATTGTCATAACTGCATTGCAAATTGGGCAACTTAGCACATTTTAGTGAGGTACTTACTCTCCCAGGAAAAACTGACTCTGATCAGGGTGAAAATGAAGTTCAGAGACCCAACTGAGCACTAACACAATTTAAACCGGCTTAGGAAACCATGCTTCAAATACGAGCTGCAACAATGCACAATATAATGCCATATGATAACCTACATTCTAGCTACACTAATAAAACAAACTGTTTTTCACAAAATCCAAAAAGATTTTTCAGGCAGAAAAAAAAGGGGAAATTACAATTAGATGCTGTGAGATTTTGCTAGTTAATGGGGGAGTTTGCCCTTCAATGTTTCCTGCTCTCTTCCCTTTCCTGTTCCCTCCGTGTGTGTGGAGGTGGTTGTTTTTACAGCCAACGTTGTTTGCTTGTTTTAGGGTTGATCTCATCCTCTCCAAGCCTGGGAGTGTGGGAGCATGTGTCACAGGATCACTGGGCAACCTGAGAGAGGAGCGGGGTCACTGACCAACCAAGACATAATATGACACACGTGTTTCCGGTCTAGGGAGAGAGAGAGAGAGTGAGAGAGAGTGAGAGAGAGAGAGAGAGAGAGAGTGAGAGAGAGAGAGAGAGAGCGAGAGAGAGAGAGAGAGAGAGAGAGAGAGAGAGTGAGAGAGAGTGAGAGAGAGAGAGAGAGAGAGAGAGACAGAGTGAGAGAGAGAGAGAGAGAGAGAGAGAGACAAACAGAGAGAGAGAGAGACAGAGATAGAGAGAGAGACAGAAAGAGAGGGACAGAGAGAGAGAGACATAGAGAGCGAGAGAGAGAGAGAGAGAGAGAGAGACAGAGTGAGAGAGAGAGACAGAGAGAGAGAGAGAGAGAGAGAGAGAGAGAGAGAAGAGAGAGAAAGAGAGACAGAGTGAGAGAGAGACAGAGAGAGACAAAGAGAGAGGGACAGAGAGAGAGAGAGAGAGTGTGAGACAGAGAGTGAGAGAGAGAGAGCAGATGGAGTAGAGGAAAAAGTAGGACAATAAAAGCCCACAGCGGGCAGTGCAGCATCAGCTGTAGAGATCAATCTAGAATATCTACAATAGAATGTCTACAATAGAAAATCTACAATAGAATGTCTACAATAGAATGTCTACAATAGAACTTCTACAATAGAATGTCTACAATATAATATCTACAATAGAATATCTACAATAGAATGTCTACAATAGAATATCTACAATAGAATGTCTACAATAGAACTTCTACAATAGAATGTCTACAATAGAATATCTACAATAGAATGTCTACAATAGAACGTCTACAATAGAATGTCTACAATAGAATAGCTACAATATAACTAAGAACATTACAGACAAGCATACAGGACAGATCAGGCCGACCCTATTGGACACAAACACTCCAGTCACATAATACAGTATAATTCTGCTGCATGTTTCTCTGTTAACTGTCATGTTCAGAGCTCTGCTTGTATTCTTATTGAATACGTAACGTGGCCATATAAACACCCTGTTTCTCCTTCAGAACAAATACAACATGATGACCATATAAACACCCTGTTTCTCCTTCAGAACAAATACAACATGATGACCATATAAACACCCTGTTTCTCCTTCAGAACAAATACAACATGATGACCATATAAACACCCTGTTTCTCCTTCAGAACAAATACAACATGATGACCATATAAACACCCTGTTTCTCCTTCAGAACAAATACTGAGGGTTGGACTATTGGACTTCCACTGAGGCAGAGGTCTGGTAACCCAGTGGAACTGACCTCAGACTATCCAGTGCGGTAGTACAACAGTCACTGGAACAACACCCCAAGCAACTGCTTCTCTGACATATCTCGTCATCGGGGAGGTGCAAAGGAAGACGATACAGATGGAGAAAAACAAACAAAAAGAAGCCCAAAGAGGCAGAGTCGGACCCTCCTCATTCTACCATCCACAAGTACCCTGAGATCTATCCACAAAGTCAGTATCCAGGAGGACAAAGTGAGAAAACTCCAGCCTCCAGCCGCATGCTGGATAGACAGCCAGCCGCCAGATGATGAAACCTGTCAGAGTTCACATTTACCCCTATCCTCCTCACTTATGACATGATTGATTTTCCTTCACATTCCTCCTCCAATACACCATTGTCTTCAGATTCCTCCCTCCATCCACCCGTCTGATGTGTGGATAGAGGGAGAGAGAGAGAGGGGGAGGCAGGGATGGTGGGAGGGAGGGAGGGAGGGAGGGAGGGAGGGAGGGAGGGAGGGAGGGAGGGAGGGAGGGAGGGAGGGAGGGAGGGAGGGAGGGAGGGAGGGAGGGAGGGAGGGAGGGAGGGAGGGAGGGAGGGAGGGAGGGAGGGGAGAGGAGGGAGGGAGGGAGGCTAGTGTATATATCACCAGGTTTGTTTGATGGGGGATGTACTGAACCAGCTGTGATGACAGGAGATTCATCTAAAAACACCAACATGCCCGGTGTCAATCAACTTCCTGAATAGACCAACTTAACCACCAATCAAATAGGTCCGTGGTGAGGTCATTCTGATTTGGGACTCTGGTTGGCAGTCGTAGAAACCATCTCCTCACCTTAGCTCAGTCATATGAATGAGACATGATTCGATACAGTGAGGTTGGGAGACATACTATATGAATAAACTTCAATGGATCTTCTGGCCGTCGCTCCAGCTTTTCAGCATGAAGTGTATGGGTTTTATTAAATTACTGAGAAACTAATATTAATAATGAATCATGTTTCATTTCGTAATGCAACCAGAACTCTGACTGAGATTCACTTTATCATCTATAGGTTCAGAATAGAACCAATTAGCAGTTTTATTTAATGAATAAGGTTGAATAAATAATGGTAGAAAACAACTTTTGGTTCCAGTCAATCTTGATAAAACATTAATGAAAGAGGATAGAGAGCCATAAAAGCAGACAGCGAGGAAGGCAGAGACAGTGAATTATACATACTATTGATTTGTCTGATCCTGTAAAGTAAGAGCGCCAGGTAATCATATGAGAGAGGATAGAGAGAGGATAGAGAGAGGATAGAGAGAGAATAGAGAGAGGATAGAGAGAGAATAGAGAGAGGATAGAGAGAGAATAGAGAGAGAATAGAGAGAGGATAGAGAGAGGATAGAGAGAGAATAGAGAGAGAATAGAGAGAGAGAGAGAATAGAGAGAGGATAGAGAGAGATAGAGAGAGAATAGAGAGAGAATAGAGAGAGAATAGAGAGAGATAGAGAGAGAATAGAGAGAGAATAGAGAGAGAATAGAGAGAGAATAGAGAGAGAATAGAGAGAGAATAGAGAGAGATAGAGAGAGAATAGAGAGAGAATAGAGAGAGAATAGAGAGAGAATAGAGAGAGAATAGAGAGAGAATAGAGAGAGAATAGAGAGAGAATAGAGAGAGGATAGAGAGAGAATAGAGAGAGAATAGAGAGAGAATAGAGAGAGAATAGAGAGAGGATAGAGAGAGGATAGAGAGAGGATAGAGAGAGAATAGAGAGAGAATAGAGAGAGAATAGAGAGAGAATAGAGAGAGAATAGAGAGAGAATAGAGAGAGGATAGAGAGAGAATAGAGAGAGAATAGAGAGAGAATAGAGAGCCATAAAAGCAGACAGCGAGGAAGGCAGAGACAGTGAATTATACATACTATTGATTTGTCTGATCCTGTACAGTAAGAGCGCCAGGTAATCATATGTTGCCACATGTAAAGTGCACTTCCCTCCTGGCCCAGGCAAATACCAGCCATCAAATATAGATGAGACTAACTGAATTTATGACCAATCTCATTTACAAACAGAGAGAAAGAAAAGAGAAGGACTGACGGAGGAAGGAAGGAAGGAAGGAAGGAAGGAAGGAAGGAAGGAAGGAAGGATGGAGAGAGAGAGGAAGCAGGGATGGAGGGATAGAGCGAGGGAGGGAGGCAGGGAGGGGTGGAGGGATGGAGAGAGGGAGGGAGGCAGGGAGGGATGGAGAGAGGGAGGGAGGCAGGGATGGAGGGATAGAGAGAGGGAGGGAGGCAGGGAGGGATGGAGGGATGGAGAGAGGGAGGAGGCAGGGAGGGATGGAGAGAGGGAAGAAGCAGGGATGGAGGGATAGAGAGAGGGAGGGAGGCAGGGGGAGGGGGAGGAGGGATAGAGGGAGGGAGGGAGGGAGGGAGGGAGGGAGGGAGGGAGGGAGGGAGGGAGGGAGGGGAGGGAGGGAGGGAGGGGGGAGGGGGGGGGGGGGGGAGGGAGGGGGAGGCAGGGAGGGGTGGAGGGATGGAAAGAGGGAGGGAGGCAGGGAGGGATGGAGGGATAGAGAGAGGGAGGGAGGCAGGGAGGGAGAGATGGAGGGATGGAGAGAGGGAGGAGGCAGGGAGGGGGTGGAGGGATGGAGAGAGGGAGGGAGGCAGGGAGGGATGGAGGGAGGGAGGCAGGGAGAGATGGAGGGAGGGAGGGAGGGAGGCAGGGAGGGAGGGATGGAGGGATGGAGAGAGGGAGGAGGCAGGGAGGGGTGGAGGGATGGAGAGAGGGAGGGAGGCAGGGAGGGATGGAGGGATGGAGGGAGGGAGGCAGGGAGGGATGGAGGGATGGAGGGAGGGAGGGAGGCAGGGAGGGATGGAGGGAGGGATGGAGAGAGGGAGGAGACAGGGAGGCAGGGAGGGATGGAGAGAGGCAGGGAGGCAGGGAGTCAGGGAGGCGGGGGTGGCAGGGGAGGACAGAGGGGGGGACAACAGACGCGTGGTGCGGAGTCCCGGGGACTTGATGGAGGCTGAGATGGGCCCCTGCCGAGAGTTAGTTTGATGTGTTGCCTTGTTAGTACGGCTAAGAGGAGTGTGAATATGTCTTTATTATGATCCAAGGCCATCCTGTCTCCACTAATAGACAGGCCACATGGAGTTAAAGCAGCATTAGCTGCTGCTGGGCTACAGTGATCACTCTGACAAAACACACACACACACAAAGAAGACCTAGTTAAATGTCAGAGATGTCTGGGGGGGAAGTAGTTAGTTATTGAAAACACGACGAAACAAATACCTCCAGTGCCAAGACAGACCCATATAAAACAGGGCAATTAACTATTGGCATTTCCATGTACATGTTTTAACAGTGTTCTGCTAGTTTGGCCCCTAAATAACCATTAGGTATTTCTCAAAGCCCAAGCATCATCTCCCCTACGACCCACACTGTCCTCGGTCTAACAACTACACCTCTGTGCTGAATAACACAGCTCCATCTATCTCCCCTACGACCCACACTGTCCTTGGTCTAACAACTACACCGCTGTACTGAATAACACAGCTCCATCTATCTCCCCTACGACCCACACTGTCCTCGGTCTAACAACTACACCTCTGTACTGAATAACACAGCTCCATCTATCTAGTCTACGACCCACACTGTCCTCGGTCTAACAACTACACCGCTGTACTGAATAACACAGCTCCATCTATCTCCCCTACGACCCACACTGTCCTCGGTCTAACAACTACACCGCTGTACTGAATAACACAGCTCCATCTATCTCCCCTACGACCCACACTGTCCTCGGTCTAACAACTACACCGCTGTACTGAATAACACAGCTCCATCTATCTCCCCTACGACCCACACTGTCCTCGGTCTAACAACTACACCGCTGTACTGAATAACACAGCTCCATCTATCTAGTCTACGACCCACACTGTCCTCGGTCTAACAACTACACCTCTGTACTGAATAACACAGCTCCATCTATCTCCCCTACGACCCACACTGTCCTCGGTCTAACAACTACACCGCTGTACTGAATAACACAGCTCCATCTATCTCCCCTACGACCCACACTGTCCTCGGTCTAACACAACTACACCTCTGTACTGAATAACACAGCTCCATCTATCTCCACTACGACCCACACTGTCCTCGGTCTAACAACTACACCGCTGTACTGAATAACACAGCTCCATCTATCTCCCCTACGACCCACACTGTCCTCGGTCTAACAACTACACCGCTGTACTGAATAACACAGCTCCATCTATCTCCCCTACGACCCACACTGTCCTCGGTCTAACAACTACACCGCTGTACTGAATAACACAGCTCCATCTATCTCCCCTACGACCCACACTGTCCTCGGTCTAACAACTACACCTCTGTACTGAATAACAGAGCTCCATCTATCTCCACTACGACCCACACTGTCCTCGGTCTAACAACTACACCGCTGTACTGAATAACACAGCTCCATCTATCTCCCTACGACCCACACTGTCCTTGGTCTAACAACTACACAGGTTTACTGAATAACACAGCTCCATCTATCTAGTCTACGACCCACACTGTCCTCGGTCTAACAACTACACCGCTGTACTGAATAACACAGCTCCATCTATCTCCCCTACGACCCACACTGTCCTTGGTCTAACAACTACACCGCTGTACTGAATAACACAGCTCCATCTATCTCCCCTACGACCCACACTGTCCTCGGTCTAACAACTACACCGCTGTACTGAATAACACAGCTCCATCTATCTAGTCTACGACCCACACTGTCCTTGGTCTAACAACTACACCGCTGTACTGAATAACACAGCTCCATCTATCTCCCCTACGACCCACACTGTCCTTGGTCTAACAACTACACCTCTGTACTGAATAACACAGCTCCATCTATCTCCCCTACGACCCACACTGTCCTCGGTCTAACAACTACACTGCTGTACTGAATAACACAGCTCCATCTATCTCCCCTACGACCCACACTGTCCTCGGTCTAACAACTACACCTCTGTACTGAATAACACAGCTCCATCTATCTCCACTACGACCCACACTGTCCTCGGTCTAACAACTACACCGCTGTACTGAATAACACAGCTCCATCTATCTCCCCTACGACCCACACTGTCCTCGGTCTAACAACTACACCGCTGTACTGAATAACACAGCTCCATCTATCTCCCCTACGACCCACACTGTCCTCGGTCTAACAACTACACCGCTGTACTGAATAACACAGCTCCATCTATCTCCCCTACGACCCACACTGTCCTCGGTCTAACAACTACACCTCTGTACTGAATAACACAGCTCCATCTATCTCCACTACGACCCACACTGTCCTCGGTCTAACAACTACACCGCTGTACTGAATAACACAGCTCCATCTATCTAGTCTACGACCCACACTGTCCTTGGTCTAACAACTACACAGGTTTACTGAATAACACAGCTCCATCTATCTCCCCTACGACCCACACTGTCCTCGGTCTAACAACTACACCGCTGTACTGAATAACACAGCTCCATCTATCTCCCCTACGACCCACACTGTCCTTGGTCTAACAACTACACCGCTGTACTGAATAACACAGCTCCATCTATCTCCCCTACGACCCACACTGTCCTCGGTCTAACAACTACACCGCTGTACTGAATAACACAGCTCCATCTATCTAGTCTACGACCCACACTGTCCTTGGTCTAACAACTACACCGCTGTAGTGAATAACACAGCTCCATCTATCTCCCCTACGACCCACACTGTCCTCGGTCTAACAACTACACCGCTGTACTGAATAACACAGCTCCATCTATCTCCCCTACGACCCACACTGTCCTTGGTCTAACAACTACACCTCTGTACTGAATAACACAGCTCCATCTATCTCCCCTACGACCCACACTGTCCTCGGTCTAACAACTACACCGCTGTACTGAATAACACAGCTCCATCTATCTCCCCTACGACCCACACTGTCCTCGGTCTAACAACTACACCTCTGTACTGAATAACACAGCTCCATCTATCTCCCCTACGACCCACACTGTCCTCGGTCTAACAACTACACCGCTGTACTGAATAACACAGCTCCATCTATCTAGTCTACGACCCACACTGTCCTCGGTCTAACAACTACACCGCTGTACTGAATAACACAGCTCCATCTATCTAGTCCCCTACGACCCACACTGTCCTTGGTCTAACAACTACACCGCTGTACTGAATAACACAGCTCCATCTATCTAGTCTATGACCCACACTGTCCTCGGTCTAACAACTACACCGCTGTACTGAATAACACAGCTCCATCTATCTAGTCTACGACCCACACTGTCCTTGGTCTAACAACTACACAGGTTTACTGAATAACACAGCTCCATCTATCTAGTCTACGACCCACACTGTCCTCGGTCTAACAACTACACCGCTGTACTGAATAACACAGCTCCATCTATCTCCCCTACGACCCACACTGTCCTCGGTCTAACAACTACACCTCTGTACTGAATAACACTGCTCCATCTATCTAGTCTACGACCCACACTGTCCTCGGTCTAACAACTACACCGCTGTACTGAATAACACAGCTCCATCTATCTCCACTACGACCCACACTGTCCTTGGTCTAACAACTACACCGCTGTACTGAATAACACAGCTCCATCTATCTCCCCTACGACCCACACTGTCCTCGGTCTAACAACTACACCGCTGTACTGAATAACACAGCTCCATCTATCTAGTCTACGACCCACACTGTCCTTGATCTAACAACTACACCGCTGTAGTGAATAACACAGCTCCATCTATCTCCCCTACGACCCACACTGTCCTCGGTCTAACAACTACACCGCTGTACTGAATAACACAGCTCCATCTATCTCCCCTACGACCCACACTGTCCTCGGTCTAACAACTACACAGGTTTATTGAATAACACAGCTCCATCTATCTCCCCTACGACCCACACTGTCCTCGGTCTAACAACTACACCTCTGTACTGAATAACACAGCTCCATCTATCTCCCCTACGACCCACACTGTCCTCGGTCTAACAACTACACCTCTGTACTGAATAACACAGCTCCATCTATCTCCCCTACGACCCACACTGTCCTCGGTCTAACAACTACACAGGTTTATTGAATAACACAGCTCCATCTATCTCCCCTACGACCCACACTGTCCTCGGTCTAACAACTACACCGCTGTACTGAATAACACAGCTCCCTCTATCTAGTCTACGACCCACACTGTCCTTGGTCTAACAACTACACCTCTGTACTGAATAACACAGCTCCATCTATCTCCCCTACGACCCACACTGTCCTCGGTCTAACAACTACACCGCTGTACTGAATAACACAGCTCCATCTATCTCCCCTACGACCCACACTGTCCTTGGTCTAACAACTACACCGCTGTACTGAATAACACAGCTCCATCTATCTCCACTACGACCCACACTGTCCTCGGTCTAACAACTACACAGGTTTATTGAACAACACAGCTCCATCTATCTAGTCTACGACCCACACTGTCCTCGGTCTAACAACTACACCGCTGTACTGAATAACACAGCTCCATCTATCTAGTCTACGACCCACACTGTCCTCGGTCTAACAACTACACCGCTGTACTGAATAACACAGCTCCATCTATCTCCCTCTACGACCCACACTGTCCTTGGTCTAACAACTACACCGCTGTACTGAATAACACAGCTCCATCTATCTCCCCTACGACCCACACTGTCCTTGGTCTAACAACTACACCGCTGTACTGAATAACACAGCTCCATCTATCTCCCCTACGACCCACACTGTCCTCGGTCTAACAACTACACCGCTGTACTGAATAACACAGCTCCATCTATCTCCTACGACCCACACTGTCCTTGGTCTAACAACTACACCGCTGTACTGAATAACACAGCTCCATCTATCTAGTCTATGACCCACACTGTCCTCGGTCTAACAACTACACCGCTGTACTGAATAACACAGCTCCATCTATCTCCCCTACGACCCACACTGTCCTTGGTCTAACAACTACACCGCTGTACTGAATAACACAGCTCCATTTATCTCCCCTACGACCCACACTGTCCTCGGTCTAACAACTACACAGGTTTATTGAACAACACAGCTCCATCTATCTAGTCTACGACCCACACTGTCCTCGGTCTAACAACTACACCTCTGTACTGAATAACACAGCTCCATCTATCTCCACTACGACCCACACTGTCCTCGGTCTAACAACTACACAGGTTTATTGAACAACACAGCTCCATCTATCTAGTCTACGACCCACACTGTCCTCGGTCTAACAACTACACCTCTGTACTGAATAACACAGCTCCATCTATCTCCACTACGACCCACACTGTCCTCGGTCTAACAACTACACAGGTTTACTGAATAACACAGCTCATTCTATCTAGTCTACGACCCACACTGTCCTCGGTCTAACAACTACACCGCTGTACTGAATAACACAGCTCCATCTATCTCCCCTACGACCCACACTGTCCTCGGTCTAACAACTACACAGGTTTATTGAATAACACTGCTCCATCTATCTAGTCTACGACCCACACTGTCCTCGGTCTAACAACTACACCTCTGTACTGAATAACACAGCTCCATCTATCTCCACTACGACCCTCAATGTCCTCGGTCTAACAACTACACCGCTGTACTGAATAACACAGCTCCATCTATCTAGTCTACGACCCACACTGTCCTCGGTCTAACAACTACACAGGTTTATTGAATAACACAGCTCCATCTATCTCCACTACGACCCACACTGTCCTCGGTCTAACAACTACACAGGTTTATTGAATAACACAGCTCCATCTATCTCCCCTACGACCCACACTGTCCTCGGTCTAACAACTACACAGGTTTATTGAATAACACAGCTCCATCTATCTAGTCTACGACCCACACTGTCCTCGGTCTAACAACTACACCGCTGTACTGAATAACACAGCTCCATCTATCTCCCCTACGACCCACACTGTCCTCGGTCTAACAACTACACCGCTGTAGTGAATAACGCAGCTCTACCTCTAAAATTACAGAACAACAAGACTGTCACCTTATAAATATTCACCATATATTGTATAGAGAGTGTTATAAAAGAGAATTTGTATCCAAATTGGGTTAAGTTTGTCCTGCTGCGGGACCCCATGACCCGCAGCCTTGACCCCTGACCCCTGACCCCTGCCCATGTACTGTACATTTAATAGACCATCAGATATCACTGAGCCTCACCCCTGATCAGAATGGTACAAACCATCAGATATCACTGAGCCTCACCCCTGATCAGAATGGTACAATCCATCAGATATCACTGAGCCTCACCCCTGATCAGAATGGTACAAACCATCAGATATCACTGAGTCTCACCCCTGATCAGAATGGTACAAACCATCAGATATCACTGAGCCTCACCCCTGATCACAATGGTACAAACCATCAGATATCACTGAGCCTCACCCCTGATCAGAATGGTACAAACCATCAGATATCACTGAGTCTCACCCCTGATCAGAATGGTACAAACCATCAGATATCACTGAGTCTCACCCCTGATCAGAATGGTACAAACCATCAGATATCACTGAGTCTCACCCCTGATCAGAATGGTACAAACCATCAGATATCACTGAGTCTCACCCTGATCAGAATGGTACAAACCAGCTTTGAATTGAACCCCTCCTTTGTCCTTCTTTCTGTCTTTCTGCCTGCATCCCAGATGGCACTCTGTACCCTTTACAGGGAAATATAGGGACAAGGGCTCCATGTGGGACACATTCAAAGTACCGGAGCCGTGGCCCCTAGCTAAAGGTAACACCTTACAGGAGTCAGGGCCCCTAGCTAAAGGTAACACCTTACAGGAGTCAGGGCCCCTAGCTAAAGGTAACACCTTACAGGAGTCAGGGTCCCTAGCTAAAGGTAACACCTTACAGGAGTCAGGGCCCCTAGCTAAAGGTAACACCTTACAGGAGTCAGGGTCCCTAGCTAAAGGTAACACCTTACAGGAGTCAGGGTCCCTAGCTAAAGGTAACACCTTACAGGAGTCAGGGCCCCTAGCTAAAGGTAACACCTTACAGGAGTCAGGGCCCCTAGCTAAAGGTAACACCTTACAGGAGTCAGGGCCCCTAGCTAAAGGTAACACCTTACAGGAGTCAGGGCCCTAGCTAAAGGTAACACCTTACAGGAGTCAGGGCCCTAGCTAAAGGTAACACCTTACAGGAGTCAGGGCCCCTAGCTAAAGGTAACACCTTACAGGAGTCAGGGCCCCTAGCTAAAGGTAACACCTTACAGGAGTCAGGGCCCCTAGCTAAAGGTAACACCTTACAGGAGTCAGGGTCCCTAGCTAAAGGTAACACCTTACAGGAGTCAGGGTCCCTAGCTAAAGGTAACACCTTACAGGAGTCAGGGTCCCTAGCTAAAGGTAACACCTTACAGGAGTCAGGGCCCCTAGCTAAAGGTAACACCTTACAGGAGTCAGGGCCCCTAGCTAAAGGTAACACCTTACAGGAGTCAGGGGCCCTAGCTAAAGGTAACACCTTACAGGAGTCAGGGGCCCTAGCTAAAGGTAACACCTTACAGGAGTCAGGGCCCTAGCTAAAGGTAACACCTTACAGGAGTCAGGGGCCCTAGCTAAAGGTAACACCTTACAGGAGTCAGGGGCCCTAGCTAAAGGTAACACCTTACAGGAGTCAGGGCCCCTAGCTAAAGGTAACACCTTACAGGAGTCAGGGTCCCTAGCTAAAGGTAACACCTTACAGGAGTCAGGGTCCCTAGCTAAAGGTAACACCTTACAGGAGTCAGGGGCCCTAACTAAAGGTAACACCTTACAGGAGTCAGGGGCCCTAGCTAAAGGTAACACCTTACAGGAGTCAGGGCCCCTAGCTAAAGGTAACACCTTACAGGAGTCAGGGCCCCTAGCTAAAGGTAAGAACAGAGAGAGAAGAGAGAGGAGGGGAGGAGAAGAACAGAGAGAGAAGAGAGAGAGGAGGGGGGAGGAGGAGAACAGAGAGAGAAGAGGGAGAGGACGGGAGGAGAAGTAGAGAGATAGAAGAGAGAGAGAGGAGGGGAGGATAAGAACAGAGAGAGAAGAGAGAGAGGAGAGGAGGAGAGAACAGAGAGAGAAGAGAGAGGAGGGGGAGGAGAAGAACAGAGAGAGAAGAGAGAGGAGGGGAGGAGGAGAACAGAGAGAGAAGAGAGAGGAGGGGAGGAGAAGAACAGAGAGAGAAGAGAGAGGAGGAGGAGAAGAACAGAGAGAGAAGAGGGAGAGGACGGGAGGAGAAGTAGAGAGATAGAAGAGAGAGAGAGGAGGGGAGGATAAGAACAGAGAGAGAAGAGAGAGAGGAGAGGAGGAGGAGAACAGAGAGAGAAGAGAGAGGAGGGGAGGAGAAGAACAGAGAGATAAGAGAGAGAGGAGGGGAGGAGAAGAACAGAGAGAGAAGAGAAATAGGAGGGGAGGAGAAGAACAGAGAGAGAAGAGAGAGAGGAGGGGAGGAGAAGAACAGAGAGAGAAGAGAGAGGAGGGGAGGAGAAGAACAGAGAGAGAAGAGAGAGAGGAGGGGAGGATAAGAACAGAGAAAGAAGAGAGAGGAGGGGAGGAGAAGAACAGAGAGAGAGGAGGGGAGGAGGGGAGGAGAAGAACAGAGAGAGAGAGAGGGAGGAGGAGAAGAACAGAGAGAGAGGAGGGGAGGAGAAGAACAGAGAGAGAGGAGGGGAGGAGAAGAACAGAGAGAGAGGAGGGGAGGAGAAGAACAGAGAGAGAAGAGAGAGGAGGGGAGGAGAAGAACAGAGAGAGAGGAGGGGAGGATAAGAACAGAGAGAGAAGAGAGAGAGGAGAGGAGGAGGAGAACAGAGAGAGAAGAGAGAGAGGAGGGGAGGAGAAGAACAGAGAGAGAAGAGAGAGAGGAGGGGAGGAGAAGAACAGAGAGAAAAGAGAGAGAGGAGGGGAGGATAAGAACAGAGAGAAGAAGATAGAGGGGAGGAGAAGAACAGATAGAGAGGAGTGGAGGAGGAGAACAGAGAGAGAGGGGGGAGGGGAGGAGAAGAACAGAGAGAGAGAGGGGAGGAGAAGAACAGAGAGAGAGGAGAGGAGGAGAAGAACAGAGAGAGAGGAGGGAGGAGAAGAACAGAGAGAGAAGAGAGAGAGGAGGGAGGAGAAGAACAGAGAGAGAAGAGAGAGAGGAGGGAGGAGAAGAACAGAGAGAGAAGAGAGAGGAGGAGAGGAGAAGAACAGAGAGAGAGAGGGAGGGGAGGATAAGAACAGAGAGAGAAGAGAGAGGAGGGAGGAGAAGAACAGAGAGAGAGGAGGAGGGAGGATAAGAACAGAGAGAGAAGAGAGAGGAGGGGAGGAGAAGAACAGAGAGAGAGGAGGGGAGGAGAAGAACAGAGAGAGAGGTGGGGAGGAGAAGAACAGAGAGAGAGGAGGGGAGGAGAAGAACAGAGAGAGAGGGGAGGAGGAGAAGAACAGAGAGAGAAGAGAGAGAGGAGGGAGGAGAAGAACAGAGAGAGAGAGAGAGAGAGGAGGGGAGGAGAAGAACAGAGAGAAGAGAGAGGAGGAGAGGAGAAGAACAGAGAGAGAGGAGGGGAGGATAAGAACAGAGAGAGAAGAGAGAGGAGGGGAGGAGGGGAGGAGAAGAACAGAGAGAGAGGAGGGAGGAGAAGAACAGAGAGAGAGGTGGGGAGGAGAAGAACAGAGAGAGAGGAGGGGAGGAGAAGAACAGAGAGAGAGGAGGGGAGGAGAAGAACAGAGAGAGAAGAGAGAGAGGAGGGGAGGAGAAGAACAGAGAGAGAAGAGAGAGAGGAGGGGAGGAGAAGAACAGAGAGAAGAGAGAGGAGGAGAGGAGAAGAACAGAGAGAGAGGAGGGGAGGATAAGAACAGAGAGAGAAGAGAGAGGAGGGGAGGAGAAGAACAGAGAGAGAAGAGAGAGGAGGGGAGGAGGAGAACAGAGAGAGAAGAGAGAGAGGAGGGGAGGAGAAGAACAGAGAGAGAAGAGAGAGAGGAGGGGAGGAGAAGAACAGAGAGAGAAGAGAAATAGGATGGGAGGAGAAGAACAGAGAGAGAAGAGAGAGAGGACGGGAGGAGAAGAACAGAGAGATAAGAGAGAGGAGGGGAGGAGAAGAACAGAGAGATAAGAGAGAGAGGAGGGGAGGAGAAGAACAGAGAGAGAAGAGAGAGAGGAGAGGAGGAGGAGAACAGAGAGAGAAGAGAGAGGAGGGAGGAGAAGAACAGAGAGATAAGAGAGAGAGGAGGGGAGGAGAAGAACAGAGAGAGAAGAGAGAGAGGAGGGGAGGAGGAGAACAGAGAGAGAAGAGAGAGGAGGGGAGGAGGAGAACAGAGAGAGAAGAGAGAGAGGAGGGAGGAGAAGAACAGAGAGAGAAGAGAGAGAGGAGGGGAGGAGAAGAACAGAGAGAGAAGAGGGAGAGGACGGGAGGAGAAGAATAGAGATAGAAGAGAGAGAGAGGAGGGAGGAGAAGAACAGAGAGAGAAGAGAGAGAGGAGAGGAGGAGGAGAACAGAGAGAGAAGAGAGAGAGGGGAGGATAAGAACAGAGAGAGAAGAGAGAGAGGAGAGGAGGAGGAGAACAGAGAGAGAAGAGAGAGGAGGGGAGGAGAAGAACAGAGAGATAAGAGAGAGAGGAGGGGAGGAGAAGAACAGAGAGAGAAGAGAGAGAGGAGGGGAGGAGGAGAACAGAGAGAGAAGAGAGAGGAGGGGAGGAGGAGAACAGAGAGAGAAGAGAGAGGAGGAGGAGGAGAAGAACAGAGAGAGAAGAGAGAGGGAGGGGAGGAGAAGAAATGAGAGAGAAGAGAGAGGAGGGGAGGAGAAGAACAGAGAGAGAAGAGAGAAGAGGAGAAGAACAGAGAGAGAAGAGAGAGGAGGGGAGGAGGAGAACAGAGAGAGAGGAGAGGGGAGGAGGAGAACAGAGAGAGAGAGGAGGGAGGATAAGAACAGAGAGAGAAGAGAGAGGAGGGAGGAGAAGAACAGAGAGAGAAGAGAGAGAGGAGGGGAGGATAAGAACAGAGAGAGAAGAGAGAAGAGGAGAAGAACAGAGAGAGAAGAGAGAGGGGGGAGGAGGAGAACAGAGAGAGAGGAGGGGAGGATAAGAACAGAGAGAGAAGAGAGAGAGGAGGGGAGGAGAAGAACAGAGAGAGAAGAGAGAGAGGAGGGGAGGAGAAGAACAGAGAGAGAGAGAGAGGAGGGGAGGAGGAGAACAGAGAGAGAAGATAAGGAAAATAAATGTGGATAGAAGAGGGAGTGGGAGACAAAGGGACAGGCCACACATGGTTAGCTATTGGCCTCCTGTAATATAGCTGAGGAGCCCTTCAAAGTCTTGTTGCCGGCTGGCTGTTTGTGGAGGCTAACTGAGGATACAGGCACAATTAGTTTACACAAACACTATTGACTCCCTAATGCCTGTTTGTTCAACAGCTCTGAGTTCCACGCCTAGTCTACATGACAACACACTAACGACTGGCTGGGAAGCCGGAGGGAGTCTGGAGAGTGGCTGCTGCCCCCTCTCTCTATCACACACACACACACACACCTCTGAGGGCTTCTACTGAGCGTGTCCGTCTCACAACACTTCAGAAGGACGGAGGAAAAAAACAAACAACAACAATAAAGCCGACAGTGTTCCCTACCGTACAGATTCATGTTTCAGGGGCCTTTGCTCAGGGTGCAGAGATATCTCCTTCACCAACAGAACAACTACAGCTGTTCCCTACCGTACAGATTCATGTTTCAGGGGCCTTTGCTCAGGGTGCAGAGATATCTCCTTCACCAACAGAACAACTACAGCTGTTCCCTACCGTACAGATTCATGTTTCAGGGGCCTTTGCTCAGGGTGCAGAGATATCTCCTTCACCAACAGAACAACTACAGCTGTTCCCTACCGTACAGATTCATGTTTCAGGGGCCTTTGCTCAGGGTGCAGAGATATCTCCTTCACCAACAGAACAACTACAGCTGTTCCCTACCGTACAGATTCATGTTTCAGGGCCTTTGCTCAGGGTGCAGAGATATCTCCTTCACCAACAGAACAACTACAGCTGTTCCCTACCGTACAGATTCATGTTTCAGGGGCCTTTGCTCAGGGTGCAGAGATATCTCCTTCACCAACAGAACAACTACAGCTGTTCCCTACCGTACAGATTCATGTTTCAGGGGCCTTTGCTCAGGGTGCAGAGATATCTCCTTCACCAACAGAACAACTACAGCTGTTCCCTACCGTACAGATTCATGTTTCAGGGCCTTTGCTCAGGGTGCAGAGATATCTCCTTCACCAACAGAACAACTACAGCTGTTCCCTACCGTACAGATTCATGTTTCAGGGGCCTTTGCTCAGGGTGCAGAGATATCTCCTTCACCAACAGAACAACTACAGCTGTTCCCTACCGTACAGATTCATGTTTCAGGGGCCTTTGCTCAGGGTGCAGAGATATCTCCTTCACCAACAGAACAACTACAGCTGTTCCCTACCGTACAGATTCATGTTTCAGGGGCCTTTGCTCAGGGTGCAGAGATATCTCCTTCACCAACAGAACAACTACAGCTGTTCCCTACCGTACAGATTCATGTTTCAGGGGCCTTTGCTCAGGGTGCAGAGATATCTCCTTCACCAACAGAACAACTACAGCTGTTCCCTACCGTACAGATTCATGTTTCAGGGGCCTTTGCTCAGGGTGCAGAGATATCTCCTTCACCAACAGAACAACTACAGCTGTTCCCTACCGTACAGATTCATGTTTCAGGGGCCTTTGCTCAGGGTGCAGAGATATCTCCTTCACCAACAGAACAACTACAGCTGTTCCCTACCGTACAGATTCATGTTTCAGGGGCCTTTGCTCAGGGTGCAGAGATATCTCCTTCACCAACAGAACAACTACAGCTGTTCCCTACCGTACAGATTCATGTTTCAGGGGCCTTTGCTCAGGGTGCAGAGATATCTCCTTTACCAACAGAACAACTACAGCTGTTCCCTACCGTACAGATTCATGTTTCAGGGGCCTTTGCTCAGGGTGCAGAGATATCTCCTTCACCAACAGAACAACTACAGCTGTTCCCTACCGTACAGATTCATGTTTCAGGGGCCTTTGCTCAGGGAGCAGAGATATCTCCTTCACCAACAGAACAACTACAGCTGTTCCCTGCTTCCCTGTGTTGTCGTGCTGAAGCGAACCGCTGTTATTTAAACAAAACAGCGTTTCATTTTCTGTCGTCTGTTTTCGTGGCTCTGCTTTTTTTTTTTTTTTCTCCCATCGAGGAGCTGAATGAAGACGTGAAGTGGATGATGTGTTTGGGAAACGCTGCGGCTGCGGTGTCAAACTCTCTCAGTATCGCTGAGAGCAGTTCTTTCCATTCATGTTCTCTCTCTCTCTCTCTCTCTCTCTCTCTCTCTCTCTCTCTCTCTCTCTCTCTCTCTCTCTCTCTCTCTCTCTCTCTCTCTCTCTGTCTCTCTCTCTCTCTCTCTCCTCTCTCTCTCTCTCTCTCTGTCTCACACTCTCTCTCTCTCTCTCTCTCTCTCTCTCCTCTCTCTCTCTCTCTCTCTCTCTCTCTCTCTCTCTCTCTCTCTCTCTCTCTCTCTCCTCTCTCTCTCTCTCTCCTCTCACTCTCTCTCTCTCTCTCTCTCTCTCTCTCTCTCTCTCTCTCTCTCTCTCTCTCTCTCACACTCTCTCTCTCTCTCTCTCTCATTCTGTCTCTCTCTCTCTCTCTCTCTCTCTCTCTCTCTCTCTCTCTGTCTCTCTCTGTCTCTCTCTTCTCTCTCTCCTCTCTCACACTCTCTCTCTCTCTCTCTCTCTCTCTGTCTCTCTCTCTCTCTCTGTCTCTCTCTCTCTCTCTCTCTCTCTCTCTCTCTCTCTCTCTCTCTCTCTCTCCTCTCTCTCTCTCTCTCTCTCTCTCTCTCTCTCTCTGTCTCTCTCTCTCTCTCTTCGTCTCTCTCTCTCTCTCTCTCTCTCTCTCTCTCTCTCTCTCTCTCTCTCTCTCTCTGTCTCACATTCTCTCTCTCTCTCTCATTCTCTCTGTCTCTCTCTCTCTCTCATCTCTCTCTCTCTCTGTCTCTCTCTCTCTCTCTCTCTCTCTCTCTCTCTCTCTCTCTCACTCTCTCTCAGCTGAAGTGCCAGACAGGGGATGTAGTGATACACACATTGTCAGGGTCCACAAAATGAGAACAAAACCAGCTGGGATTTTTTTTTAAACTATTCAGCAGTAATGTCATGTGGTTGGTGTAAATGCAGCTTCTATTCCCACACAGCTATAGTGAAAGAGAGAGTCTGGAGGACTATAGGGAAAGAGAGAGAGAGTCTGGAGAGCTATAGGGAAAGAGAGAGTCTGGAGGACTATAGGGAAAGAGAGAGAGAGTCTGGAGGGCTATAGGGAAAGAGACAGTCTGGAGGACTATAGGGAAAGAGAGAGAGAGTCTGGAGGACTATAGGGAAAGAGGAGAGAGTCTGGAGGACTATAGGGAAAGAGAGAGAGAGTCTGGAGGGCTATAGGGAAAGAGACAGTCTGGAGGACTATAGGGAAGAGAGAGACAGTCTGGAGGACTATAGGGAAAGAGGGAGAGAGTCTGGAGGACTATAGGGAAAGAGAGAAAGAGTCTGGAGGGCTATAGGGAAAGAGAGAAAGAGTCTGGAGGACTATAGGGAAAGAGAGAAAGAGTCTGGAGGGCTATAGGGAAAGAGAGACAGTCTGGAGGGCTATAGGGAAAGAGAGAGACAGTCTGGAGAGCTATAGGGAAAGAGACAGTCTGGAGGGCTATAGGGAAAGAGAGAGTCTGGAGGGCTATAGGGAAAGAGAGACAGTCTGGAGGGCTATAGGGAAAGAGACAGTCTGGAGGGCTATAGGGAAAGAGAGAGTCTGGAGGGCTATAGGGAACGAGAGACAGTCTGGAGGGCTATAGGGAACGAGAGACAGTCTGGAGGGCTGGTTGGAGTGAAGGGCAGCTAACTGACAATCTGTCACTGTGGACTGTTGAACTGGTCATTGTTAACACTGTGACGTTTCCTCCCTCTCCCTCCCTCCTGCTTTTTAAGACTAACGTCTATCACACTCAGTGGGATAGGAGAGGAGACAGCCTCCCCGTATTCTCCTCCTACCTCCTCCTCACACCCGTCAAACATACACACAGACACACACACACACACACAGTCACAAACACACTGCCAAAACCAAACCTCCTCATTTCTCCAATGACCTCTATACTCTGGGAACAGTTACTGGTGAAAGCCTGTCAATATCATTATTGTTACAGGAAATCAATATGCTTCACAGAGTTAATGGGGGAGAGAGAGAGAGAGAGAGAGAGAGAGAGAGAGAGAGACAGAGAGAGAGAGACAGAGAGAGAGAGAGAGAGAGAGAGAGAGAGAG
>NW_024609631.1:0-17500 GCF_018296145.1 Oncorhynchus tshawytscha | reverse complement strand
GGGAGAGGAGAGGAGAGGAGAGGAGAGGAGAGGAGGGGAGGGAGGGAGAGGAGAGGAGAGGAGAGGAGAGGAGAGAGGAGAGGAGAGGAGAGGAGAGGAGAGGAGAGGAGAGGAGAGGAGAGGAGAGGAGAGGAGAGGAGAGGAGAGGAGAGGAGAGGAGAGGAGAGGAGAGGAGGGAGAGGAGAGGAGAGGAAGATGGCTGAGCAAGGCAAAAAGCAAAATTGTTGATTCCTAAATTTAAGAAATGCGTTTCTACATGTGAGAGGGAAACGTGTGGCCTTCTTGGTAGCAGGCTGTTTGCTATTCTCCTTTTATGTCTGACAGACAAACACCGTACTAATTAAAAGGAGACTTGTTAGGATTTTAGCCTAAAGACGCCTCGTCCTTAACAAGCGTGTGAAGAATACATTGTCATTAACGTTCGCAGGTGTGTTGCAGGTGTCACTCAAGATGTGGCGTAGTCTGTTGGAAATAAAGGACATTTAACTTGAATGCTGTCAGAATGGAGGGACGATGTTGAATGAGAGAGAGAGGGGGAACGTTGGCTGGGATATGACAGGTTTTAATATGCTTGGATGGTGGATATTGTTTCTATCACGCTAGAACAGGGAGCTTCAACACTTTGAAAATGTTCTTGTAGAGAATAAAAACACACACACACACACAAAGACCAATGTCATAGCTTCTTCTTCTGAATGATCATGTTTAATAGCAATGCATCATGGTCTGTATGATAGGTGTTGAGTGGAAACAAAAGCGATAGGTGCCGTGGCTATTACGGAGGATTCTCTATCTCTCTCTGTCAAGCACAACGTAGGTGACACTAACAACATTCAACACAGTCCCACGGTTAACACATACATTCTATGGATCCCAGGAAAAAGATTTACTGACAGGATTATCCTGGCTAGCTTTACTGAGTGGACTATCCTGACTAGCTTTACTGACAGGACTATCCTGGCTATCCTGGCTACTGACAGGACTATCCTGGCTACTGACAGGACTATCCTGGCTAGCTTTACTGACAGGACTATCCTGGCTAGCTTTACTGAGTGGACTATCCTGACTAGCTTTACTGAGTGGACTATCCTGGAGCTTTACTGAGTGGACTATCCTGACTAGCTTTACTGAGTGGACTATCCTGACTAGCTTTACTGACAGGACTATCCTGGCTAGCTTTACTGACTATCCTGGCTAGCTTTACTGAGTGGACTATCCTGGCTAGCTTTACTGACTATCCTGACTAGCTTTACTGACAGGACTATCCTGGACTATATCCTGACTAGCTTTACTGACAGGACTATCCTGACTAGCTTTACTGAGTGGACTATGACAGGACTGACTAGCTTTACTGAGTGGACTATCCTGGCTAGCTTTACTGAGTGGACTTTACTGACTGAGTGGACTATCCTGGCTAGCTTTACTGAGTGGACTATCCTGGCTAGCTTTACTGAGCTTTACTGAGTGGACTAGCTTTACTGAGTGGACTATCCTGGCTAGCTTTACTGACTATCCTGACTAGCTTTACTGAGTGGACTATCCTGACTAGCTTTACTGAGTGGACTATCCTGACTAGCTTTACTGAGTGGACTATCCTGACTAGCTTTACTGAGTGGATTATCCTGACTAGCTTTACTGAGTGGATTATCCTGACTAGCTTTACTGACAGGACTATCCTGACTAGCTTTACTGACAGGACTATCCTGGCTAGCTTTACTGAGTAGACTATCCTGGCTAGCTTTACTGACAGGACTATCCTGACTATCTTTACTGAGTGGACTATCCTGTTTCTTTGTAGCTCAGCTGGTAGAGCATAGTGCTTGTAACACCAGGGTAGTGGGTTTGATTCCCTCGAACCACACACACTTAAAATGTATGAATGCATGACAGTAAATTGCTAAACGGCACATACTATAAATAAATCAAATGAATGAGTGACAGGAGCAGATTTGCTACTGGTTGGGCTTTCTTCCTCTTCTCCCCACATTCATTTGAGTGAGTCCTCCCTGGCCCTGGCTAAGTCTGGTCTCTTTCTCAACAGGCTGGTCCAGACTGACTGACTGACAGCTCTCTGTCCCCTCTCCTCACACCTCCTGGAGCCCTCCTGCCCCCCTTCCTGCCCTCTGTAGCAGCAGTCAGCTTAACTGGCCCCTGTCAAGGAGCTGGGGCACTCCCTCTCTTTCCCCTTCCCCTCCCTCCCTCCCTCCCTCCCTCCCTCCCTCCCTCCCTCCCTCCCTCCCTCCCTCCCTCCCTCCCTCCCTCCCTCCCCTCCCTCCCTCCCTCTCTTTCCCCCCTCCCTCCCTCTAATTTCCCTTCCCTCTCCCTCCCTCTCTGCCTCTCTTTCCCCTCCCCTCTTTAGCACCGTGCAGACCGCCACCCTGTGTGATGTGTCTACTAATGATAGATTGCCCTGCCCCCTACTTCACCCCCCAATTCGCTACCTCTCAACCTGGAGAGGGATCACTGGCAGTGGGGGTCGGTGAACCTCCAACCCCTCCTCTTCACCTCCCGTCACCTCAACAATGTCATGTCTTAGCTTCCTCCTCCACTCCACTCCAAAACATTCAGTGTGTGGTGTCCCCCCCTGTCTCTCCTGTGACAGAGAGAGAGAGAGTGAGTCAGACGACTGGGGAATCCCTCGTGCTTCGACTCATATAATACTATATAGATAACACCTTTTCCTACTTTAACACAACAGAAAAAGAGAGTTTCCTGCCAAAACAATATATATCACAACAGACAACATTGACTGATTAATTCAATACACACACACACACACACCTCCAAACACACACACATCTCAAAAACACACACACACACACAAATCTCAAAAACACACACACACACACACACACACACCTCCAAACACACACACACCCAAACACACACACCCCCCTTCCTCTGTCATCCGTGTTCCTTGTGTACATGGCTTAATACTCAACAACGAGGTCTTTCCTTTAACAGAGGCCAGCTAGAGGAATTGGTTTGGTCGGTCTGTGTGTGGCGCTGAGGCGGTGATATCCGGAGCTCTATCAGTGCAGAGTGGATGGAGAGGCTGTGGACCATTCATCCCCTCTCTCCCTTTTTCAATTTCACTCTGTCCTGGTGAGCCAACAGCGCTCTGATGCGTTTCACTCTTGACTGAATACGGTGAGATTGCTAATCAGGATTACTCGATTCAGTCAACACTGATTTCAATAAAAAAAAAAAAAACACACACAAGAAAAATTATCATAAATATAGGGAGGGAGAGTGGGAGGGATACTCAGGGAGGGAGGGATAGGGAGGGAGGGGGAGGGAGGGAGGCCAGCTAGAGGAGGGAGGGAGGGAGGGAGGGAGGGAGAGAGGGAGGGATAGGGAGGGAGGGAGGCAGAGGGATGGAGGGAGGGAGGGATGGGAGGGATTCATCCCCTCTCTCCCTTTTCAAGGGAGGGAGGGAGTCCTGGGAGCCAACAGCGCTCTGGGATGGTTTCACTCTTGAGGGAATAGGGAGGGCTAATCAGGATTAGGGAGGGAGGGAGGGAGGGACTGAGGGAATAAAAAAGGGAGGGAAGGGAGGGAGGGAAATTATCAGGGAGGGAGGGAGGGGAGGGAGGGAGGGAGGGAGGGAGGGAGGGAGGGGAGGGAGGGAGGGAGGGGGAGGGGAGGGAGGGGGAGGGAGGGAGGGAGGGAGGGGGAGGGAGGGAGGGAGGGGGAGGGAGGGAGGGAGGGAGGGAGGGAGGGAGGGAGGGAGGGAGGGAGGGACGGACGGAGGGAGGGAGGGGGAGGGAGGGAGGGAGGGAGGGAGGGAGGGAGGGGGAGGGGGAGGGAGGGAGGGAGGGAGGGAGGGATAGGGAGCTGGAAGGCTGGCCGGCTGGTGGGGTGGTGTTGGCAGGTGATTAATATCTTCTACAATGGGAATCTGTCTGATTCACCGTGGTCAGATAGAGGAGCTATCTGAACAACCAATCATTGCGCAGAGAGCCTGACCTCTTCAAAATTAGCATTTGATACAGTCGTCTCACAGGAGCCAAGCAAAGTATGAGGTGGCTAATACTCATTTGCAGTGTGTGTAAAAAAAAATGGCATGGGAGGCTGGGGAAGGTTTCAATGAGGAGATAGCTGCTTAGCCTACTGTGTTATATTGTCGTCTGCGCTAACGTTACATGCTAACACTCTACTGTGTTACCCCTGCCTGCGCTGAAGCTACATGCTAACACTCTACTGTGTTACCCCTGCCTGCGCTGAAGCTACATGCTAACACGCTACTGTGTAACCCCTGCCTGCGCTAACACTAACACGGTAGGCTAACACGCTAGCGCCGCTAATGGAGTTGACAGATAACCGTGTTGAGATGAAGGAGGTAATCACTTCCCTAGGGAAACAAATTACTGGGGGTTACAACTACACTTTCTATACGTTCAGACGTGAAAACGTGTTTAGTTAGAGAGGCCGGCAGGCTGTTAGAGAGCACTGGGCCAGTTTCCTAGCAGCAATACTTTAGCTGTTTACTTACAGTACATAGCATACTGCAGCCTACTGGAGCAGAGAGCTGATGCAACACGGTGAAATCTCTATCAGAATAAAACAACAGATTAATGGTGTGTGTAAAAAAATAAACATTCCTAAAAATGTTTATTTAAAGGAACTGTATATATATATATATATACAGGCTACGGGTACTGGCTGTATGGTTAGGACTAGTGGCCCCGATGCAGACAGCAACACAACCAGGTCTGTTAGTAGGGTAGTAGTAGTAGTAGTAGTAGTAGTAGTAGTAGTAGTAGTAGTAGTAGTAGTAGTAGTAACACTACCAGGTCTGTTAGTAGGGTAGTAGTAGTAGTAGTACTACCAGGTCTGTTAGTAGGGTAGTAGTAGTAGTAGTAGTAGTAGTAGTAGTAGTAACACTACCAGGTCTGTTAGTAGGGTAGTAGTAGTAGTAGTAGTAGTACCAGGTCTGTTAGTAGGGTAGTAGTAGTAGTAGTAATACTACCAGGTCTGTTAGTAGGCTAGTAGTAGTAGTAGTATAACACTACCAGGTCTGTTAGTAGGGTAGTAGTAGTAGTAGTAGTAACACTACCAGGTCTGTTAGTAGGGTAGTAGTAGTAGGTCTGTTAGTAGGGTAGTAGTAGTAGTAGTAACACTACCAGGTCTGTTAGTAGGGTAGTAGTAGTAGTAATAACACTACCAGGTCTGTTAGTAGGGTAGTAGTAGTAGTAGTAACACTACCAGGTCTGTTAGTAGGGTAGTAGTAGTAGTAGTAGTAGTAGTAGTAAACACTACCAGGTCTGTTAGTAGGGTAGTAGTAGTAGTAATAACACTACCAGGTCTGTTAGTAGGGTAGTAGTAGTAGTAGTAACACTACCAGGTCTGTTAGTAGGGTAGTAGTAGTAGTAATAACACTACCAGGTCTGTTAGTAGTAGTAGTAGTAGTAGTAGTAACACTACCAGGTCTGTTAGTAGGTAGTAGTAGTAGTAGTAGTAACACTACCAGGTCTGTTAGTAGGGTAGTAGTAGTAGTAATAACACTGCCAGGTCTGTTAGTAGGGTAGTAGTAGTAGTAACACTACCAGGTCTGTTAGTAGGGTAGTAGTAGTAATAACACTACTAGGTCTGTTAGTAGGGTAGTAGTAGTAGTAGTAACACTAACAGGTCTGTTAGTAGAGTAGTAGTAGTAGTAATAAAACTACCAGGTCTGTTAGTATGGTAGTAGTAGTAGTAGGAGTAACACTACCAGGTCTGTTAGTAGAGTAGTAGTAGTAGTAGTAACACTACCAGGTATGTTAGTAGGGTAGTAGTAGTAGTAATAACACTACCAGGTCTGTTAGTAGGGTAGTAGTAGTAGTAATAACACTACCAGGTCTGTTAGTAGGGTAGTAGTAGTAGTAGTAATAACACTACCAGGTCTGTTAGTAGGGTAGTAGTAGTAGTATAACACTACCAGGTCTGTTAGTAGGTTAGTAGTAGTAGTAGTAACACTACCAGGTCTGTTAGTAGGTAGTAGTAGTAGTAATAACACTACCAGGTCTGTTAGTAGGGTAGTAGTAGTAGTAGTAGTAATAACACTACCAGGTCTGTTAGTAGGGTAGTAGTAGTAGTAATAACACTACCAGGTCTGTTAGTAGGTTAGTAGTAGTAGTAGTAGTAGTAACACTACCAGGTCTGTTAGTAGGGTAGTAGTAGTAGTAATAACACTACCAGGTCTGTTAGTAGGGTAGTAGTAGTAACACTACCAGGTCTGTTAGTAGGGTAGTAGTAGTAGTAATAACACTACCAGGTCTGTTAGTAGTTAGTAGTAGTAGTAGTAGTAATAACACTACCAGGTCTGTTAGTAGGGTAGTAGTAGTAGTAGTCTGTTGGTAGTAGTAGTAGTAGTAGTAGTAGTAACACTACCAGGTCTGTTAGTAGGGTAGTAGTAGTAGTAATAACACTACCAGGTCTGTTAGTAGGGTAGTAGTAGTAGTAGTAGTAGTAGTAGTAACACTACCAGGTCTGTTACTAGGGTGGTAGTAGTAATAACACTACCAGGTCTGTTAGTAGGGTGGTAGTAGTAGTAGTAATACTACCAGGTCTGTTAGTAGGGTAGTAGTAGTAGTAGTAGTAACACTACCAGGTCTGTTAGTAGTAGTAGTAGTAGTAGTAGTAACACTACCAGGTCTGTTAGTAGGGTAGTAGTAGTAGTAATAACACTACCAGGTCTGTTAGTAGGGTAGTAGTAGTAGTGTTGGTAGGGTAGTAGTAGTAATAAAACTACCAGGTCTGTTAGTATGGTAGTAGTAGTAGTAGTAACACTACCAGGTCTGTTAGTAGAGTAGTAGTAGTAGTAATAACACTACCAGGTCTGTTAGTAGGGTAGTAGTAGTAGTAATAACACTACCAGGTCTGTTAGTAGGGTAGTAGTAGTAGTAGTAATAACACTACCAGGTCTGTTAGTAGGGTAGTAGTAGTAGTAATAACACTACCAGGTCTGTTAGTAGGGTAGTAGTAGTAGTAGTAGTAATACTACCAGGTCTGTTAGTAGGGTAGTAGTAGTAGTAGTAATAACACTACCAGGTCTGTTAGTAGGGTAGTAGTAGTAGTAGTAGTAACACTACCAGGTCTGTTAGTAGGGTAGTAGTAGTAGGTCTGTTAGTAGTAGTAGTAGTAGTAATAACACTACCGGGTCTGTTAGTAGGGTAGTAGTAGTAGTAATAACACTACCAGGTCTGTTAGTAGGGTAGTAGTAGTAGTAGTAGTAATACTACCAGGTATGTTAGTAGGGTAGTAGTAGTAGTAGTAGTAACACTACCAGGTCTGTTACTAGGGTGGTAGTAGTAATAACACTACCAGGTCTGTTAGTAGGGTAGTAGTAGTAGTAGTAACACTACCAGGTCTGTTAGTAGGGTAGTAGTAGTAGTAGTAACACTACCAGGTCTGTTAGTAGGGTAGTAGTAGTAGTAATAACACTACCAGGTCTGTTAGTAGGGTAGTAGTAGTAGTAATAACACTACCAGGTCTGTTAGTAGGTAGTAGTAGTAGTAATAACACTACCAGGTCTGTTAGTAGGGTAGTAGTAGTAGTAATAACACTACCAGGTCTGTTAGTAGGGTAGTAGTAGTAGTAATAACACTACCAGGTCTGTTAGTAGGGTTAGTAGTAGTAGTAGTAACACTACCAGGTCTGTTAGTAGGGTAGTAGTAGTAGTAGTCTGTTAAGGGTAGTAGTAGTAGTAATAACACTACCAGGTCTGTTAGTAGGTTAGTAGTAGTAGTAGTAATAACACTACCAGGTCTGTTAGTAGGGTAGTAGTAGTAGTAGTAACACTACCAGGTCTGTTAGTAGGGTAGTAGTAGTAGTAGTAGTAGTAGTAACACTACCAGGTCTGTTAGTAGGGTAGTAGTAGTAGTAATAACACTACCAGGTCTGTTAGTAGGGTAGTAGTAATAACACTACCAGGTCTGTTAGTAGTCCTGGCAGTAGTAGTAGTAGTAACACTACCAGGTCTGTTAGTAGGGTAGTAGTAGGTAGTAACACTACCAGGTCTGTTAGTAGGTAGTAGTAGTAGTAGTAATAACACTACCAGGTCTGTTAGTAGGGTAGTAGTAGTAGTAGTAGTAATAGTAGTAATAACACTGCCAGGTCTGTTAGTAGGGTATTAGTAATAACACTACCAGGTCTGTTAGTAGGGTAGTAGTAATAACACTACCAGGTCTGTTAGTAGGGTAGTAGTAGTAGTAGTAGTAGTAGTAGTAATAGTAGTAATAACACTACCAGGTCTGTTAGTAGGGTGGTAGTAATAACACTACCAGGTCTGTTAGTAGGGTAGTAGTAGTAGTAGTAGTAATAGTAGTAATAACACTAACAGGTCTGTTAGTAGGGTAGTAGTAGTAGTAGTAGTAGTAGTAATAGTAGTAATAACACTGGTCTGTTAGTAGGGTAGTAGTAGTAGTAATTTAACCTACCAGGTCTGTTAGTAGGGTAGTAGTAGTAATAACACTACCAGGTCTGTTAGTAGTGGTAGTAGTAGTAGTAGTAGTAACACTACCAGGTCTGTTAGTAGGGTAGTAGTAGTAGTAGTAGTAGTAATAACACTACCAGGTCTGTTAGTAGTCAGTAGTAGTAGTAGTAGTAGTAAGTAATAGTACTAATAACACTACCAGGTCTGTTAGTAGTAGTAGTAGTAGTAGTAGTAGTAGTAGTAGTAGTAGTAATAACACTACCAGGTCTGTTAGTAGGGTAGTAGTAGTAGTAGTAGTAGTAGTAATAGTAGTAATAACACTACCAGGTCTGTTAGTAGGGTAGTAGTAATAACACTACCAGGTCTGTTAGTAGGGTAGTAGTAGTAGTAGTAGTAGTAGTAGTAATAGTAGTAATAACACTACCAGGTCTGTTAGTAGGGTAGTAGTAGTAGTAGTAGTAATAGTAGTAATAACACTACCAGGTCTGTTAGTAGGGTAGTAGTAGTAGTAGTAGTAGTAGTAGTAATAACACTACCAGGTCTGTTAGTAGGGTAGTAGTAGTAGTAGTAGTAGTAATAGTAGTAATAACACTACCAGGTCTGTTAGTAGGGTAGTAGTAGTAGTAATAACACTACCAGGTCTGTTAGTAGGGTAGTAGTAGTAGTAGTAGTAGTAGTAATAGTAGTAATAACACTACCAGGTCTGTTAGTAGGGTAGTAGTAGTAGTAGTAGTAATAGTAGTAATAACACTACCAGGTCTGTTAGTAGGGTAGCCAGTAAGTAGTAGTAATAGTAGTAATAACACTACCAGGTCTGTTAGTAGGGCCAGTAGTAGCTAGTAACGACACTATTCTCTGTTAGTAGGGTAGTAGTAGTAGTAGTAGTAGTAGTAGTAGTAGTAGTATTCCAGGTCTGTTAGTAGGGTAGTAGTAGTAGTAGTAACACTACCAGGTCTGTTAGTAGGGTAGTAGTAATAACACTACTTAAGCAGAAGTAGCAGCAACATAGTTAAACAGAAATAGGTTAATAGAAGCACTTTAAAACCATGGGGGGGTAACAGTTGATTTAAGCCAACATCATTATCAATCGCTGGAAGGCCAAACAGTGAGAGGTGTAAAAGTGCAAGTCAACGTGTTCATTGTCTCGTTCAAGTAATGAATAACAGCAGTCATAACTCTGGGAGATCTGGCTTCAACCGCGGAGAACCTGGCTTGTTTTACAACCAATTAAAGACCAATCAATGGGGAAGGAGAAACCAAAACAAGATGTCTGTGTCCCAAATTACACCCTATTCTCTGTCAGAGCCCTGGCCAGAAGAAGCTCTGTCACGACACCCTATTCTCTGTCAGAGCCCTGGCCAGAAGAAGCTCTGTCACGACACCCTATTCTCTGTCAGAGTCCTGGCCAGAAGAAGCTCTGTCACGACACCCTATTCTCTGTCAGAGCCCTGGCCAGAAGAAGCTCTGTCACGACACCCTATTCTCTGTCAGAGCCCTGGCCAGAAGAAGCTCTGTCACGACACCCTATTCTCTGTCAGAGCCCTGGCCAGAAGAAGCTCTGTCACGACACCCTATTCTCTGTCAGAGCCCTGGCCAGAAGAAGCTCTGTCACGACACCCTATTCTCTGTCAGAGCCCTGGCCAGAAGAAGCTCTGTCACGACACCCTATTCTCTGTCAGAGCCCTGGCCAGAAGAAGCTCTGTCACGACACCCTATTCTCTGTCAGAGCCCTGGCCAGAAGAAGCTCTGTCACGACACCCTATTCTCTGTCAGAGCCCTGGCCAGAAGAAGCTCTGTCACGACACCCTATTCTCTGTCAGAGCCCTGGCCAGAAGAAGCTCTGTCACGACACCCTATTCTCTGTCAGAGCCTGGCCAGAAGAAGCTCTGTCACGACACCCTATTCTCTGTCAGAGCCCTGGCCAGAAGAAGCTCTGTCACGACACCCTATTCTCTGTCAGAGCCCTGGCCAGAAGAAGCTCTGTCACAACACCCTATTCTCTGTCAGAGCCCTGGCCAGAAGAAGCTCTGTCACGACACCCTATTCTCTGTCAGAGCCCTGGCCAGAAGAAGCTCTGTCACGACACCCTATTCTCTGTCAGAGTCCTGGCCAGAAGAAGCTCTGTCACGACACCCTATTCTCTGTCAGAGTCCTGGCCAGAAGAAGCGTACTCTGTCGGGAATAGTGTGGCCGTGGGTCATATAGCAACCTGTTGAGGGATTGTTGATGGCTGAAGGGGAATGAGGGGTGTTGAGGGGGGTTGATGGTTGAAGGGAGTTGAGGGATGGTTGATGGCTGTTGAGGGGTTGATGGCTGAAGGGGTTGAGGGTGATGAGGGGGTTGATCGGTGTTGAGGGGGTTGATGGCTGAAGGGGATTGAGGGAAGGGCTGCTGAGTTGGGTTGGGCTTGGGGATTGAGGGGTGGCTGAAGGGGGTGTTGAGGGGGTGATGGCTGAAGGGAGTTGAGGGGGTGATGAGGGGGTGATGGCTGTTGAGGGGGTTGATGGCTGAAGGGGTTTGAGGGGTGTTGAGGGGGTGTTGAGGGCTGAAGGGAGGCTGAAGGGGTTGAGGGGTTGAGGGGGGTTGAGGGGGTTAGGGATGGGGGTTGGCTGTTGAGGGGGTGGATGTCAGGGTGGAGGGAAGGGGAAGGGGGGGTTTGAGGTGATGAGGGGGGGGTGGATGGGGGGAAGGGTGAGGGGGGGATTGTTGATGGCTGAAGGGGGGGAATTGTTGATGGAGGGGGAATGGGAATTGAGGGGGGGGAATAGGGAGGTGGGGAAGGGGGAGGGAGGGATGGCTGTGCTGAGGGGGTTGAGGTGAGGAGGTGGGGAAGGAGAGGGGGAATGGGGAGGTGTTGAGGGGGGGAATGGGGAGGTGGGGAAGGAGAGGGAATGGGAGGTCGGGAAGAAGGGGGAGAGGGGAAGGAGAATAGGGAGGAGGGGGTGGAGAGAGGGGGTTGAGGGAGGTCGGGAAGGAGAGGGGTGAATAGGGAGGTCGGGAAGGAGAGGGGGAATAGGAGGTGGGGAAGGGGAATAGGGAGGTCGGAATAGGGGGTAGGGGAAGGAGAGGGGGAATAGGGAGGTCGGGAAGGAGAGGGGGAATAGGGGAGGTCGGGGAAGGAGAGGGGGAATAGGGAGGTCGGAAGGAAGGAGAGGGGGAATGGGAGGTCGGGAAGGAGAGGGGGTGGGGGAGGTCTGGGGAAGGAGAGGGGAATAGGGAGGTGGGAAGGAGAGGGGGAATGGGGAGGTGGGGAAGGAGGGGGGAATAGGGAGGTCGGGAAGGAGAGGGGGAATAGGGAGGTGAGGGGAATAGGGAAGGAGAGGGGGAATAGGGAGGTCGGAAGGAGAGGGGGAATAGGGAGGTCGGGAAGGAGAGGGGGAATAGGGAGGTCGGGGAAGGAGAGGGGGAATGGGGAGGTCGGGGAAGGAGAGGGGGAATAGGGAGGTCGGGAAGGAGAGGGGGAATAGGGAGGTCGGGGAAGGAGAGGGGGAATGGGGAGGTGGGGAAGGAGAGGGGGAATGGGGAGAAGGGAGGGGCAATAGGGAGGTCAGGGAAGGAGAGGGGGAATGGGGAGGTGGGGAAGGAGAGGGGGAATGGGGAGGATGGGAAGGAGAGGGGGAATGGGGGAGGGGGGAAGGAGAGGGGCAATGGGGAAGGAGAGGGGGAATGGGGAGGTCGGGAAGGAGAGGGGGAATAGGGGAGGTCAGGGGAAGGAGAGGGGGAATAGGGAGGTCGGGAAGGAGAGGGGGAATAGGGAGGTCGGGAAGGAGAGGGGGAATAGGGAGGTCAGGAAGGAGAGGGGGAATAGGAGGTCAGGGAAGGAGAGGGGGAATAGGGAGGTCGGGAAGGAAGGGGAATAGGGAGGTCAGAAGGGGGAATAGGGAGGTCGGGAAGGAGAGGGGGAATAGGGGAGGTCGGGAAGGGGGGGGAATAGGGAGGTCGGGAAGGAGAGGGGGAATGGGGAGGTGGGGAAGGAGAGGGGCAATGGGGAGAGATGGGGGGTGGGGAAGGCGAGGGAGTGACCCAAGAGGCCCAACACTAAGAGGAAGGTTCCTAGCCATTGCTGCGCTGTCGTTGCAACTCAACCATCTTAAATGATTCCACGGCCCATCTAAACATCCCTTTATAGATGTTGCAACACGTTTGTAAAGAGTTAGGACAGAACAGAACCAAGGTAACAGAGAAAGGATGTGAAGAAGGAAGAGGTAGCTAAGTGTGATTGGTCCTGATTAGTGGTTTTGTCCTCCAGCTCTGGTGTCCTCACCCAAGGAGAGGTCTGGTGATTAGGTAGGCAGCTTCACACTAGAAAAACAAACCAAGGCCATAATCCAAACATGGAGTTTGAGGCTGGAGGGGAGAGTGGCTGTGATAAGCTTTTCTCTTCATTATTTGACTCTGAGAGGGGATAATCAACAAACACTTGAGGGGACAACCGCTCTCCCCCTCTCTCTCTCTCTCTGTCTCTCTCTCTCTGTCTCTGTCTCTCTCTCTCGCTCTCTCTCTCTCTCTCTCTCTCTCGCTCTCTCTCTCTCTCTCTCTCCTCTCTCTCTCTCTCTCTCTCTCTCTCTCCTCTCTCGCTCTCTCTCTCTCTCTCGCTCTTGCTAGTGCAGTATTCTACAGTTAAGAAATCAGATTTAATTTGCCCCAACACTGAACAAATTGACTCCAGATTGCATTAATGTGTGTGTGTGTGTGTGTGTGTGTGTGTGTGTGTGTGTGTGTGTGTGTGTGTGTGTGTGTGTGTGTGTGTGTGTGTGTGTGTGTGTGTGTGTGTGTGTGTGTGTGTGTGTGTGTGTGTTTGTTTGTAAACTGTAAACTTCTGGATGTTAAACATGAGATAATATCTTTCAGGTGCTAGGAGACCTACACTGGGCTAAGTGTTAAGAGCAGAGTACATTCTCCTCTCCAGAGTGGGGGGCTGGATACAATGTTACTAAGACAGGACTGTTTTCTCCTCTCCAGAGTGGAGGGCTGGATACAATGTTACTAAGACAGGACTGGATACAATGTTACTAAGACAGGACTGGATACAATGTTACTAAGACAGGACTGTTTTCTCCTCTCCAGAGTGGGGGGCTGGATACATTGTTACTAAGACAGGACTGGATACATTGTTACTAAGACAGGACTGTTTTCTCCTCTCCAGAGTGGAGGGCTGGATACAATGTTACTAAGACAGGACTGGATACATTGTTACTAAGACAGGACTGGATACAATGTTACTAAGACAGGACTGTTTTCTCCTCTCCAGAGTGGGGGGCTGGATACATTGTTACTAAGACAGGACTGGATACATTGTTACTAAGACAGGACTGTTTTCTCCTCTCCAGAGTGGAGGGCTGGATACAATGTTACTAAGACAGGACTGGATACAATGTTACTAAGACAGGACTGGATACAATGTTACTAAGACAGGACTGTTTTCTCCTCTCCAGAGTGGGGGGCTGGATACATTGTTACTAAGACAGGACTGGATACATTGTTACTAAGACAGGACTGTTTTCTCCTCTCCAGAGTGGGGGGCTGGATACATTGTTACTAAGACAGGACTGATACATTGTTACTAAGACAGGACTGGATACATTGTTACTAAGACAGGACTGTTTTCTCCTCTCCAGAGTGGGGGCTGGATACATTGTTACTAAGTGGGGGCTGGATACATTGTTACTAAGACAGGACTGGATGTTTTCAGAGTTGGATTAATAAGACAGGACTGATACTATAAGACAGGACTGGATACATTGTTACTAAGACAGGACTGTTTTCTCCTCTCCAGAGTGGAGGCTGGATGCATTGTTACTAAGACAGGACTGGGTTACTAAGACAGGAATCATTTTTACTAAGACAGGACTGGATACATTGTTACTAAGACAGGGCTGAGTGGGAGGGCTGGACGTTGACAGGACTGGATACATTGTTACTAAGACAGACTGGATACATTGTTACTAAGACAGGGCTGGATACGTTGTTACTACATTAGACTGAGTTACCAAGACAGGGATCCCCAGAGTGGAGGGCTGGATACATTGTTACTAAGACAGGACTGGATTCTCATCCCTAAGACAGGACAAGACTGGCTCATTGTTACCAAGACAGGGACTGGATACATTGTTACTAAGACAGGACTGGATGCATTGTTACTAAGACAGGACTGTTTTCTCATCCCCAGAGTGGAGGACAGCTGGATACATTGTCCCCAGAGACAGGGCTGACACATTGTTACTAAGACAGGACTGTTTTCCTCCCCAGAGTGGAGGGCTGGATACATTGTTACTAAGACAGGACTGGATACATTGTTACTCAGACAGGACTGGATACATTGTTACTAAGACAGGACTGTTTTCTCCTCTCCAGAAAAGTGGGGGGCTGGATCCATGTTACTCAAGACAGGATCTGGATACAATGTTTACTAAGAGCAGGACTGTTTTCCTCCTCTCCAGAGTGCGGGGCTGGATCATTGTTACTAAAAGACAGGCTGGATACATTGTTATAAGACAGGCCTGGATACAATGTTCTAACGCCAGGACTGTTTCTCCTCTCCAAGTGGGGGCTGGTGACAATGTTACTAAGACGACTGGATTCAATGTTATCTAAGACAGGACTGGATACAATGTTACTAAAGAACAGGACGGTTTTCCTCCTCTCCAGAAGGGGGGCTGGATACATTGTTACTCCAAGACAGGACTGGATACAATGTTTAAGGCTAAGACACACGACTGGATACAATGTGACTAAAACAGGACGGAGCATTGTTACAAGACAGGACTGTTTTCTCCTCTCCAGAGTGGAGGGCTGGAATACCAATGTTACTAGACATGACTGGATACATTGTTACTAAGACGGACGGATACAAGTTACTAAGGACAGGCTGTTTTCCCCCCCCTCCTCTTCCAGAGTGGGGGGGCTGGATACATTGTTCCTAAGACGAGGACTGGAGACAATGTTACTAAGACAGACTGGGATACAATGTTCTAAGACCTGCTGGATACAATGTTTACTAAGAGCAGTATCTGTTATTTTCTCATCCTCTCCAGAGTGGGGGCTGGATACAGGACCTTGGATACATTGTGAACTAAGACAGACTGGATACATGTTACTACGACAGGACTGTTTTCCTCCTCTCCAGAGTGGGGGCTGGATACATTGTTAGCTAAGCACAGGACTGGATACATTGCCACCAAGACAGGACTGTTCTTCCTCCTCTCCAGAGTGGGGGTCTGGAACATTGTTACTAAGACGGACTGGATACATTGTTATCTAAGACAGGACTGATACATGTCCTAAGACAGACTGTTTTCTCCTCTCGCAGATGTGGGGCTGGATCCAATTTACTAAGTACAGACTGGATACATTGCTAAGACAGACTGCTTTTCTCTTCAGAGTGGGGCTGGATACGTTTTCCTCCTCTCCAGAGTGGAGGGCTGGATTACATGTTACTAAGACAGGACGATGGAGGGCTGGATACATGTTCTAAGACAGGACTGGAGACAATGTTCGAAGACGGGACTGGATACAATGTTACTAAGAGGACTTGTTTTCTCCTCTCCAGAGTGGGGGCTGATACATTGTTACTAAGACAGGACTGATACATTTGTTACTAATTACAGTACTGTTTTCTCCTCTCGCAGATGGGGGGCTGGATACATTGTTCTAAGACAGGATGATACATTGTTACTAAGACAGACTGTACTACATTGTTGCTAAGCACTAGGACTGTTTTCTCCTCTCAGAGTGGGGGGCTGGAACATTGTTACTAAGACAGGACTGGATACATTGTACTAGACAGGACTGGATACATTTTTACTAAGACAGGACTGATACGTTGTTACTAGACAGGAACTGGATACATTGTTACTAAGACAGGACTGTTTTTCTCCTCTCAGAGTGGGGGGCTGGATACATTGTAATAAGACAGGACTGATACAATGTTACTAAGACAGGACTGTTTTCTCCTCTCCAGGTGGGGGGCTTGATACATTGTTTACTAAGACAGAGACTGTATACAATGTTACTATAGAACAGGACTGGATACAATGTTACTAAACATGCACTGGATACAATGTATACTAAGTAAGGACTGGATACAATTTACTATGACAGGACTGGATACATTGTTACTAAGACAGACTGGACTACATTTGTTACTAAAGACAGGACTGGATAACAATTGTTACTAAGACAAGGCTGTTTTCTTCCTCCGCCTCCAGAGTGGAGGGCTGGATACAATGTTACTAAGACAGACTGTATACAATGATTACTGAATACAGGACTGGATACAATTTACTAAGACAGGAGGTTTTCCCTCCTCTCCAGCGTGGGGGGCTGGGTACATTGTTACTAAGACAGACTGGATACATTGTTACTAAGACAAGACTGGATACATTGTTACTAAGACAGGACTGGATACATTGTTACTAATACAGGACTGATACATTGTTTACTAAGACAGGGACTGGTTTTCTTCTCCAGAGTGGGGGGCTGGATACATTACTAAGACAGGACTGTATTTTCCTCGTCCCCCAGAGTGGAGGGCTCGGATACGTTGTTACTAAGACAGGACTGGATACATTGGTTACTAAGACAGGACTGTTTCTCTCGTCCCCAGAGTGGAGGGCTGGATACATTGTTACTAAGACAGTACTGTTTTCTCATGCCCCAGAGTGGAGGGCGGATTACTTGTTTTACTAGACAGGACTGTTTTTTCTCCTCTCCCGTGGAGGGCTGGATACATTGTTACTAAGACAGGACTGTTTTCCTCGTCCCCAGAGTGGAGGGCTGGATACGTTGTTACTAAGACAGGACTGATACATTGGTTACTAAGACAGGACTGTTTCTCTCGTCAGAGTGAGGGCTGGATACATTGTTACTAAGACAGGACTGTTTTCTCGTCCCCAGAGTGGAGGGCTGGATACATTGTTACTAAGACAGGACTGATACATTGGTTACTAAGACAGGACTGTTTCTCTCGTCAGAGTGGAGGGCTGGGATACATTGTTACTAAGACAGGACTGTTTTCTCGTCCCCAGAGTGGAGGGCTGGGATACATTGTTACTAAGACAGGACTGTGTTTCTCGTCCCAGAGTG
>NW_024609630.1:265000-271265 GCF_018296145.1 Oncorhynchus tshawytscha | reverse complement strand
TATAAAGTAGTGCACTAAACAGTGATAGGGAGCCATCAGTCCTTCGCATCACCTGTCTGTTGGCACGTAACGTACACTGGTATATTATTTCAGTATACTCCACGTGTGTGTGTGTGTGTGTGTGTATTTCTTGTGGGTGTTATGATGTATGTGGTGAGTGTGTACATTGATTTACTGTAACAATGGCAAAGCCCTTATCTCAGGAAAGCAGTACACACACACACACACACACACCTCCCTTCAAGTTATTGAGCTGCAACACGAGGAATTACTCCCCTCAGACAAGAGGAAAGCACTGGGTTCTCTATGTCTCTGAAAATAATGTTTGTTCCCTGTGTTTAATCATTTTACCATCAGAGCAGAGGGGGAATAGAGGGGAGAGAGGAGGGAGTGGAGGGAGGGAGAGGAGGGCCAGGGAGGGAGGGGAGGGAGGGAGGGGAGGGAGAGAGGAGTAGAGGGAGGGAGGGGAGGGAGGGGAGGAGAGGAGGGAAGGAGAGGGAATATAGGGAGGGAGAGGAGGGAGGGAGGGAGGGGAGGAGGAGGGGAGGAGAGGGAGGAGAGGAGGGGGAGGGGAGGAGAGGAGGGAGTGGAGGGGAGGAGAGGAGGAGAGGAGGGAGTGGAGGGGAGGAGGGAGTGGAGGGGGAGGAGGAGAGAGGGAGTGGAGGGAAGGAGAGGAGAGGAGAGGAGTGGAGGGGAGGAGAGGGAGTGGAGGGAAGGAGAGGAGAGGAGGGAAGGAGAGGGGGGAGTGGAGGGAAGGAGAAGAGATGAGAGGAGTAGAGAGGAGAGGGGGGAGTGGAGGGGATGAGAGGGGGGAGGGGATGAGAGGGGGGAGTGGAGGGGGATGAGAGGGGGGAGTGGAGGGGAGGAGAGGGGGGAGTGGAGGGAAGGAGAGGAGAGGAGAGGAGGGAAGGAGAGGGGGGAGTGGAGGGAAGGAGAGGGGGGGGGGAGTGGAGGGGGAGTGGAGGGAAGGAGAGGAGAGGAGGGAAGGAGAGGGGGGGAGTGGAGGGGAGGAGAGGAGAGGGGGAGTGGAGGGAAGGAGAGGGGGGAGTAGAGGGAAGGAGAGGGGGGAGTGGAGGGGGAGGAGAGGGGGGAGTGGAGGGGAGGAGAGGAGAGGAGGGAAGGAGAGGAGAGGGGGGAGTGGAGGGAAGGAGAGGAGAGGAGGGAAGGAGAGGAGGAGAGGGGGGAGTGGAGGGAAGGAGAGGAGAGGAGATGGAGAGTGGAGGGAAGGAGAAGAGGGGGGAGTGGAGGGAAGGAGAGGGGGGAGTGGAGGGAAGGAGAGGAGGAGAGGAGAGTCCCTTCACCCCTCATCCCGCCCTCTCTTCCTTTATCACTCATCCCTCCCTCTATTCGTCCATCCCTCATCCCTCCCTCTATCCATTCATGCCTCCCTCTATTTTTACATCCCTCATCCCTCCGTTGATTCCGTCACCCCTCATCCCTCCCTCTATTCCTCCATCCCTCATCCCTCCCTCTGTCCCTTCACCCCTCATCCCTCCCTCTATTCCTCCATCCCTCATCCCTCCCTCTATCCATTCATCACTCCCTCTATTCCTCCATCCCTCATCCCTCCCTCTATTCCTCCATCCCTCATCCCTCCCTCTGTCCCTTCACCCCTCATCCCTCCCTCCATTAGTTAATCCCTCCCTCTTTCCCGTCACCCCTCATCCCTCTCTACACCCCTTCATCCCTCATCCCTGCAGTCACATCAAAGACATGGCAACGACATACATGACTAACAGAACTGAGTCCTTACAAGTTCAAATCCTGCTACTACTGTCCTAGAACTAACACCCTACTACTGTCCTAGAACTAACACCCTACTACTGTTGTAGAACTAACACCCTACTACTGTCCTAGAACTAACACCCTACTACTGTCCTAGAACTAACACCCTACTACTGTCCTAGAACTAACACCCTACTACTGTCCTAGAACTAACACCCTACTACTGTCCTAGAACTAACACCCTACTACTGTCCTAGAACTAACACCCTACTACTGTTCTAGAACTAACACCCTACGGCTGTTCTAGAACTAACAACACCCTACTACTGTCCTAGAACTAACACCCTACTACTGTCCTAGAACTAACACCCTACTACTGTCCTAGAACTAACACCCTACTACTGTCCTAGAACTAACACCCTACTACTGTCCTAGAACTAACACCCTACTACTGTCCTAGAACTAACACCCTACTACTGTTCTAGAACTAACACCCTACTACTGTCCTAGAACTAACACCCTTCTACTGTCCTAGAACTAACACCCTACTACTATCCTAGAACTAACACCCTACTACTATCCTAGAACTAACACCCTACTACTGTCCTAGAACTAACACCCTACTACTGTCCTAGAACTAACACCCTACTACTGTCCTAGAACTAACACCCTACTACTGTCCTAGAACTAACACCCTACTACTGTCCTAGAACTAACACCCTACTACTGTCCTAGAACTAACACCCTACTACTGTCCTAGAACTAACACCCTACTACTGTTCTAGAACTAACACCCTACTACTGTTCTAGAACTAACACCCTACTACTGTTCTAGAACTAACAACACCCTACTACTGTTCTAGAACCAACAACACCCTACTACTGTCCTAGAACTAACACCCTACTACTGTCTCAGAACTAACACCTTTACTACTGTCCTAGAACTAACACCCTACTACCGCTGTCCCAGAACTAACACCCTACTACTGTCCTAGAACTAAATACCCTACCACTGTCCAGAACTCAATACCCTACTACTGTCCTAGAACTAACACCCTACTACTGTCCTAGAACTAACACCCTACTACTGTCCCAGAACCAACCAACCGTTCTAGAACTAACACCTACTACCGTTCTAGAACTAAAACACCCTACTACTGTCCTAGACTAACACCCTACTAATGTCCTAGAACTAACACCCTACTACTGTCCTAGAACTAACACCCTACCAATGTCCTAGAACTAACACCCTACTACTGTCCTAGAACTAACACCTCTACTACTGTCCTAGAACTAACACCCTACTACTAGAACCAACACCCTACTACTGTCCTAGAACTAACACCCTTTCTACTGTCCCAGAACTAACACCCTACTACTATCCTAGAACTAACACCCTACTACTATCCTAGAACTAACACCCTACTACTGTCCTAGAACTAACACCCTACTACTGTCCTAGAACTAACACCCTACTACTGTCCTAGAATTAACACCACTACTGCTGTCCTAGAACTAACACCCTACTACTGTCCTGGAACCAATACCCTACTACCGTCCTAGAACCAACACCCTACTACTGTCCTAGAACTAACACCCTACTACTGTCCTAGAACTAACACCCTACTACTGTTCTAGAACTAACACCCTACTACTGTTCTAGAACTAACACCCTACTACTGTTCTAGAACTAACAACACCCTACTACTGTCCTAGAACTAACACCCTACTACTGTCCTAGAACTAATACCCTACTACTGTCCTAGAACTAACACCCTACTACTGTCCTAGAACTAACACCCTACTACTGTCCCAGAACCAACACCCTACTACTATCCTAGAACCAACACCTCCTACTACTGTCCTAGAACTAACACCCTACTACTGTCCTAGAACTAACACTCCCTACTACTGTCCTAGAACTAACACCCTACTACTGTTCTAGAACCAACACCCTACCACTGTTCTAGAACTAACACCCTACTACTGTTCTGAACCAACAACACCCTACTACTGTCCCAGAACTAACACCTACTACTGTCCTAGAACTAACACCCTCTCTACTGTCCTAGAACTAACACTTTCTACCGTCTCTAGAACCAACACCCCATACTATCCTATAATTCAACACCCTACTACTATCCTAGAACTAACACCCCACACTATCCTAGAAATAACAAATACCTCAGACCAATAGAGTCCATTTGGCCAAGAGTGCAAGTTATCTTCACCTTTTACCGTAGAACAGAGTCCTATCTAAGGGATGGGTTTTGCAAGTTGCATCGGAATTGTGTCTGTGTGGCGTGTCTCTCCTCCCTGTCTTGGGACAACAGCCACCAGCTTTGCCAGATGGGCATTAGTACCATCGCTAACATAACACTGATGCTGCCAGTGAGATGTATATCCTCTTTGCTACTGATTGTCTTCATATTTATAGTCCTGGCTCTTGAGCTGTCTATTGTCTCAGTGAAGATGGAGTTTTACAACAGTCCTCTGTGTCCTTTATACACTGACTGGACAAACATAACACCTGCCCTTTCCATGACAGACTGGGCCTGGGAGCCAGGCTTCAGCTACTGGGCAGGGGCTCAGCCACTGGCAGGGGCCTGTGCCACTGGGCAGGGGCCCAGCCAGCTCTAGCCGGGCAGGGGCTCAGCCACTGGGCAGGGGGCCAGCCACTGGGGGAGCCAGGCCCAGCTGGGCAGGGCCTTCAGCCACTGGGGAGCCAGGCTTCAGCTTACTGGGCAGGGGCCCAGCCACTGGGGAGGGGCCCAGCCACTGGGGAGGGCCCAGCCACTGGGGAGGGGCCCAGCCACTGGGGAGGGGCCCAGCCACTGGGAGCCAGGCCTAGCCACTGGGGCAGGGGCCCAGCCACTGGGGAGGGGCCCAGCCACTGGGAGCCAGGCTCAGCCATCAAGCAGGGGCCCAGCCACTGGGGGAGGGCCCAGCCACTGGGCAGGGGCCCAGCCACTGGGAGGGGGCCCAGCCACTGGGGAGCCAGGCCTAGCCACTGGGCAGGGGCCCAGTGCCACTGGGGAGCCAGGCCCAGCCACTGGGCAGGCCCAGCCACTGGGGAGCCAGGCCTAGCCACTGGGCAGGGGCCCAGCCACTGGGAGCCAGGCCCAGCCACTGGGGAGGGGCCCAGCCACTGGGGAACCAGGCCTAGCCACTGGGCAGGGGGCCCAGCCACTGGGGAGCCAGGCCCAGCCACTGGGCAGGCCCAGCCACTGGGGAGCCAGGCCCAGCTACACTGGGCAGGGGCCCAGCCACTGGGGAGGGGCCCAGCCACTGGGAGCCAGGCCCAGCCACTGGGCAGGGGCCCAGCCACTGGGGAGCCAGCCCAGCCACTGGGCAGGGGCCCAGCCACTGGGAGCCAGGCCCAGTCACTGGGCAGGGGCCCAGCCACTGGGAGCCAGGCCCAGCCACTGGCAGGGGCCCAGCCACTGGGGAGGGTTTTATTACAGACAGAAATACTATTTTTTATTACAGTTCATGAAACGTGTCCAGTTTATATCAAAGAGAGGTACTACCTGTTTATCTCATTGGGTAAATATATAAAGGAGAGGTACTACCTGTTTATCTCATTGGGTAAATATATGAAGGAGAGGTACTACCTGGTAAATATATAACCTGGTAATATATGAAGGAGAGGTACTACCTGGTAAATATATGAAGGAGAGGTACTACCTTTATCCCATTGGGTTTATCTCCTGTTCATTGGGTAAAATATATAAAGGAGAGGTACTACCTGAGAAGTACTACCTGTTTATCTCATTGGGTAAATATATAAAGGAGAGGTACTACCTGTTCATCTCATTGGGTAACATATGAAGGACTGGTACTACCTGGTAAATATATGAAGGAGAGGTACTACCTGATTATCTCATTGGGTAAATATATAAAGGAGAGGTACTACCTATTCATCTCATTGGGTAAATATATAAAGGAGAGGTACTACCTGTTTATCTCATTGGGTAAATATATAAAGGAGAGGTACTACCTGGTAAATATATGAAGGAGAGGTACTACCTGGTAAATATATGAAGGAGAGGTACTACCTGTTTTATCTAATTGGGTAAATATATAAAGGAGAGGTACTACCTGTTTATCTCATTGGGTAAATATATAAAGGAGAGGTACTACCTGTTCATCTCATTGGGTAAATATATAAAGGAGAGGTACTACCTGGTAAATATATGAAGGAGAGGTACTACCTGGTAAATATATGAAGGAGAGGTACTACCTGGTAAATATATGAAGGAGAGGTACTACCTGTTCAATTACCATAGTCTCTATTCTATGACTAGCCTGAGAGTCAGTGATATTATCTCTGTTATTCTCTGTTACTAGCCTGGGTTAGGAGTCAGTGATATCTCTGTTATTCTCTGTTACTAGCTCAGTGATATTATCCATTCTCTGTTACTAGCCTCAGTCAGTGATATTATCTCTGTTATTCTCTGTTACTAGCCAGTGATATTATCTCTGTTATTCTCTGTTACTAGCCTGGGTTAGTCAGTGATATTATCTCTGTTATTCTCTG
>NW_024609630.1:247500-262500 GCF_018296145.1 Oncorhynchus tshawytscha | reverse complement strand
AGTCCAGCTAGTCTATACTGTGAAGTATATAGCCTAGCTAGTCTATACTGTGAAGCATATAGCCTAGCTAGTCTATACTGTGAAGTATATAGTCCAGCTAGTCTATACTGTGAAGTATATAGCCCAGCTACTCTATACTGTGAAGTATATAGTCTAGCTAGTCTATACTGTGAAGTATATAGCCTAGCTACTCTATACTGTGAAGTATATAGCCTAGCTACTCTATACTGTGAAGTATATAGCCTAGCTAGTCTATACTGTGAAGTATATAGCCTAGCTAGTCTATACTGTGAAGTATATAGCCTAGCTACTCTATACTGTGAAGTATATAGCCTAGCTACTCTATACTGTGAAGTATATAGCCTAGCTACTCTATACTGTGAAGTATATAGCCTAGCTAGTCTATACTGTGAAGTATATAGCCTAGCTAGTCTATACTGTGAAGTATATAGCCTAGCTAGTCTATACTGTGAAGTATATAGCCTAGCTAGTCTATACTGTGAAGTATATAGCCTAGCTAGTCTATACTGTGAAGCATATAGCCTAGCTAGTCTATACTGTGAAGTATATAGTCCAGCTAGTCTATACTGTTATACTGTGAAGTATATAGTCTAGCTAGTCTATACTGTGAAGTATGTAGCCTGCTGTTGATCATGTACACACTGTGTTGATGACTGCTGAGGTGTGGACAGAGAAACTTGAACAGTGATATACAAAGGATATATATGCTACAAATAATTGTCTGTAGATGGAAGAGGGAAACAGTAGCCTCTTTATTCATGTGAATGACTTCATACTCTCTGTCCACCAGGCAACCACATCAAACAGTGTATATGACCTATGATTCAAACAGTAGAGGCATCAGGGACAATCATTGTACAATACAAATCAATACCAATATTAGGATGAAGATCAATGCGAATGTTAAACTCCATAGAAATATTGCAATGAAGAATTCTCATATTGCAGATTCCTGCTACAAAAGCGACGAAGAAGGTAACCAGAAAACGGATTGTGGTGGAGAATGGTTTGCGTTAGACATGTAGATCTGTCTGGCTTTTCACTGTTGCTGTTCTGTGTCTATAGATCTACCTGGTTTGTGTCACTAGCTGTACTTGTATGGAGCTGATTTGTCTCACGTAACTAAAACAGTAGCTGTCAGTTTAGCTGTTCTAAATGTATATCCGGCTGTTTGCTTGTCCTTTACTCATAGGTCATACGTCCATCACGTGGTTACGTCATGCCGTTGTCATGTTACGTTGTTATGAACGTTGTCAATAAACCCAGTCATTCTGGACGGAGGCTAACTACTGTTTAGTCTAAATTACACTATAGTGCCTGGACATACGATGACATTGGTAAAGTAGTGAAATATTGAGTAGGAAACAACTTTGCCATGCATTATCATGTCGTCAAATTTATTTTAGACGTTGTCATTAGCTTGCTAAGTTCGTCAAAAATAGCTAGTAATGCTAGCGTTAGCTAGCTACAACCCGGTGGCCTCCCCTCAATTTGAGCTAATTAGCTAACCTTATACTGCATCTATAATAAATCTGGTGACATCAAAGTGATGACAAAAGGTTTTCCTACTAATTATTTACCTCATTTTGAAAGTCATTTTTATTTCCAAGCCACTAAATGCAGTTTTGATGAAATCTTCCTCAGCTCTCATTGATGATGCATTGAGTAGAATGCTCAGTCGGGCATCAGTCCAAAACAATATTGTGACCAAACATACAAACCATGAACAGCCAACCTGTATAGGTCACTATAGCTGTTCTGTAGTTGAATAATGTATGGAGTTGGTTGTCTTGTCACTCTGGTAGTACTGTGTGGATGTGGCTGGCTTTCTTGTCAATATATATGTTTCAGTTCTGGCTGGCTTGTCAATATAGATGTTTTAGTTCTGGCTGGCTTGTCAATATAGATGTTTTAGTTCTGGGTGGCTTTCTTGTCAATATGGATGTTTTAGCTCTGGCTGGCTTTCTTGTCAATATAGATGTTTTAGTTCTGGGTGGCTTTCTTGTCAATATAGATGTTTTAGTTCTGGGTGGCTTTCTTGTCAATATAGATGTTTTAGTTCTGGGTGGCTTTCTTTGTCAATATAGATGTTTTAGTTCTGGGTGGCTTTCTTGTCAATATAGATGTTTTAGTTCTGGCTGGCTTGTCAATATATATGTTTCAGTTCTGGGTGGCTTTCTTGTCAATATAGATGTTTTAGTTCTGGCTGGCTTGTCAATATAGATGTTTTAGTTCTGGGTGGCTTTCTTGTCAATATGGATGTTTTAGCTCTGGCTGGCTTGTCTAGCTAGTCTGTAGCCTATAGATTGGCTGTCGGGCTAAATCCATTTTGAATTCAATCCCTTTTTGACAGCATCCATTTTGATTTATGCTAAACCATCCGTACATGTTTTCCTGGTAGAAAAGGGGTCAGAATGTGACTTTTTGGACCTTTTTAAACCGTCCAAGAGATCAAGGTGCTCCGAGTTGACCCATTTAGCATACACCACCATACCATCGCTGTCACAGATAAACGGTTGAATTTGATACCATCTCTGTCACAGATAAACGGTTGAGTTTGATACCATCGCTGTCACAGATAAACGATTGAGTTTGATATCATCGCTGTCACAGATAAACGGTTGAGTTTGATATCATCACTGTCACAGATAAACGGTTGAGTTTGAGATAAACGGTTGAGTTTGATACCATCACTGTCACAGATAAACGGTTGAGTTTGATACCATCACAGATAAACGGTTGAGTTTGATACCATCACAGATAAACAGTTGAGTTTGATACCATCACAGATAAACAGTTGAGTTTGATACCATCACTGTCACAGATAAACGGTTGAGTTTGATACCATCACAGATAAACGGTTGAGTTTGATACCATCACTGTCACAGATAAACGGTTGAGTTTGATATCATCACTGTCACAGATAAACGGTTGAGTTTGATACCATCGCTGTCACAGATAAACGGTTGAGTGTGATACCATCTCTGTCACAGATAAACGGTTGAGTTTGATACCATCACTGTCACAGATAAACTGTTGAGTTTGATACCATCACTGTTACAGATAAACGGTTGAGTTTGATACCATCACAGATAAACGGTTGAGTTTGATACCATCACAGATAAACGATTGAGTTTGATATCATCATGTCACAGATAAACGGTTGAGTATGATATCATCACTGTCACAGATAAACGGTTGAGTTTGATACCATCACAGATAAACGGTTGAGTTTGATACCATCACTGTCACAGATAAACGGTTGAGTTTGATACCATCACAGATAAACGGTTGAGTGTGATACCATCTCTGTCACAGATAAACTGTTGAGTTTGATACCATCACAGATAAACAGTTGAGTTTGATACCATCACTGTCACAGATAAACGGTTGAGTTTGATACCATCACAGATAAACGGTTGAGTTTGATACCATCTCTGTCACAGATAAACGGTTGAGTTTGATATCATCACTGTCACAGATAAACGGTTGAGTTTGATACCATCACTGTCACAGATAAACGGTTGAGTGTGATACCATCTCTGTCACAGATAAACGGTTGAGTTTGATACCATCGCTGTCACAGATAAACGGTTGAGTGTGATACCATCTCTGTCACAGATAAACGGTTGAGTTTGATACCATCACTGTCACAGATAAACTGTTGAGTTTGATACCATCACTGTTACAGATAAACGGTTGAGTTTGATATCATCGCTGTCACAGATAAACGGTTGAGTTTGATACCATCACAGATAAACGGTTGAGTTTGATACCATCTCTGTCACAGATAAACGGTTGAGTTTGATATCATCACTGTCACAGATAAACGGTTGAGTTTGATACCATCACTGTCACAGATAAACGGTTGAGTTTGATACCATCACAGATAAACGGTTGAGTTTGATACCATCACAGATAAACTGTTGAGTTTGATACCATCAGATAAACAGTTGAGTTTGATATCATCACTGTCACAGATAAACGGTTGAGTTTGATACCATCGCTGTCACAGATAAACGGTTGAGTGTGATACCATCTCTGTCACAGATAAACTGTTGAGTTTGATACCATCACAGATAAACAGTTGAGTTTGATACCATCACAGATAAACAGTTGAGTTTGATACCATCACTGTCACAGATAAACAGTTGAGTTTGATACCATCACTGTCACAGATAAACTGTTGAGTTTGATACCATTTTAAAGCTATCAAACAGTGTTAAGCTATTTTATTATACCTTCAAAGAAAATTATACACATTTTAATGTTTAAACCATTAACCTCAAATGTCTAAAAACATCAATTATGTAAAAAATATCTATTATTTTTGTCATATTCACATATGTTGTAGCTAAGATGATATTTGACTGATGTTTTTGTGTCGTGCCCACGATCGGTTGAGACACAACATGCTCTTGAATACAGGGAGGAGGTCTCATTTCAACCGTAGAAATAGAAATCATAGAATGGGCCTATCCCTTCAGGCCACTGCAATTGAGTTGGTACACCATTGACATTTACATTTAATGAACATGTTTTACATTCTAATTAATACCACACAGATGACCTGCCTGTCCACCCACTGTCAAATGTCAACTTAAAAGGTCATGTCTATTCTAGTATCTGAATTTCTATACAGTACAATAGGTTTTCTATCGGAGGACTGACAGTATCATTTAAAACAACAGATGTTCCCATTCAAGTCAACATTCTCTGATGTGTGGACCTCCAATCTTCTTTGTGGTACAATTTGAAAGGTTCGGATTTCAATTGTATTCCCTTTTTTAGTACATTTAGCAGCTAAAACATGACACTTACACTGTATTCAAGTGCATACTAAGTATAACCTCCACATGTGGTGTATATTGAAGCCATCAGATAAGCTGTATCCTAAGCTTTGTGGTGAGTGAGAGCCTGTTAAGTCAGCAGCTCGCTGGCTGTGAAGTTTGAAATGATTTGATCCGGAGGAGACGAGTGAGTGAGAGGAAGTGGATTAAAATGAATAATAAGATCACGGAGAGGACAGGAAGGGGAAAGTGGAGGAGGCGCTGGAACGCAATGCCGCAACCTAAAATAACCAAATCCTCCTCGGTGAGAGAGAGAGGAGTGCTTATCACGCCACTCCAGAGGAATGATGGGAGACGAAGGGGCCTGTGGCCCTGTGTTAGTTATTCAACCAGAACTGAGCTCTCTACTCTTATGGGATTCACTTTTTCAGACACATAATGAATCCAAACTGACAATCCTGGCATCCTGCTATGGAAGAGTACCATAACCTGTGTTCTTCAACACAGCAGTTTACTCCTATCCTGAACCTGTGTTGTTCTGTACAACAGTTTACTCCTATACTGAACCTGTGTTGTTCTGTACAACAGTTTACTCCTATACTGAACCTGTGTTGTTCTGTACAACAGTTTACTCCTATCCTGAACCTGTGTTGTTCTGTACAACAGTTTACTCCTATCCTGAACCTGTGTTGTTCTGTACAACAGTTTACTCCTATCCTGAACCTGTGTTGTTCTGTACAACAGTTTACTCCTATCCTGAACCTGTGTTGTTCTGTACAACAGTTTACTCCTATACTGAACCTGTGTTGTTCTGTACAACAGTTTACTCCTATACTGAACCTGTGTACTTCTATGGAGAATTCAAATTATTGTGTTAGCCCTGTCCTGTCAACTCTTAGCCTAGTCTGAGACTTTCTCCTTCTTCCACAGTCAGGACTAGATCAGAGAGGTTGGTAGTAGACCAGGACCTGACTATATAGAAGTCATTATTAACTACCTGACTATATAGAAGTCATTATTAACTACCTGACTATAGAGAAGTCATTATTAACTACCTGACTATAGAGAAGTCATTATTAACTACAGGATCTGACTATAGAGAAGTCATTATTAACTACCTGACTATAGAGAAGTCATTATTAACTACAGGACCTGACTATAGAGAAGTCATTATTAACTACATGACCTGACTATAGAGAAGTCATTATTAACTACCTGACTATAGAGAAGTCATTATCACAGAAGTATAACGAGTCCTGAGACTGGCTATATGACAGTCCTGAGACTGGCTATATGACAGAAGTATAAAGACCCCTGAGACTGGCTATATGACAGAAGTATAACAAGTCCTGAGACTGGCTATATGACAGAAGTATAACAAGTCCTGAGACTGGCTATATGACAGAAGTATAACTAGTCCTGAGACTGGCTATATGACAGAAGTATAACAAGTCCTGAGACTGGCTATATGACAGAAGTATAACAAGTCCTGAGACTGGCTATATGACAGAAGTATAACAAGTCCTGAGACTGGCTATATGACAGAAGTATAAAGACCTCTGAGACTGGCTATATGACAGAAGTATAACTACCCCTGAGACTGGCTATATGACAGAAGTATAACAAGTCCTGAGACTGGCTATATGACAGTCCTGAGACTGGCTATATGACAGAAGTATAACGAGTCCTGAGACTGGCTATATGACAGCAGTATAAAGACCTCTGTGACTGGCTATGTGACAGAAGTATAACGAGTCCTGAGACTGGCTATATGACAGAAGTATAAAGACCTCTGAGACTGGCTATATGACAGTCCTGAGACTGGCTATATGACAGTCCTGAGACTGGCTATATGACAGAAGTATAAAGACCCCTGAGACTGGCTATATGACTGAAGTATAAAGAGTCCTGAGACTGGCTATATGACAGAAGTATAACAAGTCCTGAGACTGGCTATATGACAGAAGTATAACAAGTCCTGAGACTGGCTATATGACAGAAGTATAACGAGTCCTGAGACTGGCTATATGACAGTCCTGAGACTGGCTATATGACAGAAGTATAAAGACCCCTGAGCCTGGCTGGCTATATGACAGAAGTATAACAAGTCCTGAGACTGGCTATATGACAGAAGTATAAAGACCCCTGAGACTGGCTATATGACAGAAGTATAACGAGTCCTGAGACTGGCTATATGACAGAAGTATAACAAGTCCTGAGACTGGCTATATGACAGAAGTATAACAAGTCCTGAGACTGGCTATATGACAGAAGTATAAAGACCTCTGAGACTGGCTATATGACAGTCCTGAGACTGGCTATATGACAGTCCTGAGACTGGCTATATGACAGACTGGCTATATGACAGAGTCCTGAGACTGGCTATATGACAGAAATATAAAGACCTCTGAGACTGGCTATATGACAGTCCCTGAGACTGGCTATATGACAGTCCTGAGACTGGCTATATGACAGAAGTATAACGACCCCTGAGACTGGCTATATGACAGTCCTGAGACTGGCTATATGACAGTCCTGAGACTGGCTATATGACAGCAGTATAAAGACCTCTGAGACTGGCTATGTGACAGAAATATAACGAGTCCTAATATATATATAATATAGTATTATAATAATATAATAGAAGAATAGAATAGAGTAGTAGAATAATATAACAGAATATCAGAATAATATGATATAATATAATAGATCTTTATTATCCCTAACAGTTGAGGTGAAATGTATCTTCAGTGCCTGTGACAGTACCCAACCCCTCTCGTTTAACCTCCACTATGCTGTGACAGTACCCAACCCCTCTCGTTTCCTCCACTATGCTGTGACAGTACCCAACCCCTCTCGTTTCCTCCACTATGCTGTGACAGTACCCAACCCCTCTCGTTTCCTCCACTATGCTGTGAGCAGTACCCAACCCCTCTCGTTTCCTCCACTATGCTGTGAGCAGTACCCAACCCCTCTCGTTTCCTCCACTATGCTGTGAGCAGTACCCAACCCCTCTCGTTTCCTCCACTATGCTGTGAGCAGTACCCAGCCCCTCTCGTTTCCTCCACTATGCTGTGAGCAGTACCCAACCCCTCTCGTTTCCTCCACTATGCTGTGAGCAGTACCCAACCCCTCTCGTTTCCTCCACTATGCTGTGGCAGTACCCAACCCTTCTCGTTTCCTCCACTATGCTGTGACAGTGGCTCCAGGTTGAGACCCTCAGTGTCAGGAGACTTTCTCACCTCCACTGCCAGCCGATGCTCTCAAAGTGTGAGCCCATTCCTACTCCAACCTGTTAGGCAGCATCAGGTGGGGAAAACAGTTGCTGTGACCTCCTCACCCCTCCATGGACACACTGGTTGAATCAACTGTCGTTTATACAGAAGTCATCACCCCTGACTGGAGCAACGTCGTTTCCTCATCACGTCCTGACAATGTCCAGTCGTTTCCACATCATCCGTCCTGACAATGTCGTTTCCACATCACACAATGTCTGAGACTGGCTTCTGACATCATAACGAGTCCTGAGTAATATAGTATTATAATATCACATAGAAGAATAGACTGTAGAATTTCCAGAATCCACGAATATATGACATAATGATCTTTATTATCTGGCATCATGACCCTGACAATGTCGTTTCTACATCATCACGTATGACAATGTCGTTTCCACATCACAGTCCTGACAATGTCGTTTCTCCACATCACACAGTACCTAACCCTCTCTCGTTTCCACATCATCACGTATGACAATGTCGTTTCCTCCACATCATCAGCAGTACCCAACCCTGTTTCGTTTCTACATCATCACAATGTCGTTTCCACTTCATGCATGACAGTCCTGACCCTCTCGTTTCCTCCACTATGCTGTGACAGTGACAACCCCTCTCGTTTCTCCACATCATCACAATGTCGTTTCCACATCATGAGCGTTGACAATGTCGTTTCACATGCATCAGTCACGTCCTTTCGTTTCCTCCACATCATCACCTGTTTCCACACATGCGTCCTGACAATGTTGTTTCTACAGTCATCACAATGTCGTTTCCCATCATCACTTCCTGACAATGTGTTTCTCCACATCATCACGTCCTGACAACCCCTCGTTTCCTACATCATCACAATGTCGTTTCTCCACATCATCACCCTGACAATCTCGTTTCTCCCCCATCATCACCTCCTGACAACGTCGTTTCTACATCATCACGTCCTGACAATGTTGTTTCTTCATCATCACGTCCTGACAATGACGTTTCTACATCATCACGTCCTGACAACGTCGTTTCTACATCATCACAATGTCGTTTCTACATCATCACCTCCTGACAACGTCGTTTCTACATCATCACGTCCTGACAATGTCGTTTCTACATCATCACAACGTCGTTTCTACATCATCATGTCCTGACAATGACGTTTCCACATCATCACCTCCTGACAACGTCGTTTCTACATCATCACAATGTCGTTTCTACATCATCACGTCCTGACAATGTCGTTTCTACATCATCACAACGTCGTTTCTACATCATCATGTCCTGACAATGACGTTTCCACATCATCACCTCCTGACAACGTCGTTTCTACATCATCACAATGTCGTTTCTACATCATCACAATGTCCTTTCTACATCATCACCTCCTGACAATGTCGTTTCTACATCATCACGTCCTGACAACGTCGTTTCTACATCATCACAATGTCGTTTCTACATCATCACAATGTCCTTTCTACATCATCACCTCCTGACAATGTCGTTTCTACATCATCACGTCCTGACAATGTCGTTTCTACATCATCACGTCCTGACAACGTCGTTTCCCAATGAGGTTGAAGCAACGTGGAATAAATGTTGAATTGACGTCAGTGAGTCATGTTGGAACACATGTACACACACACACACACACACACACACACATCACACACACACACACAGGTCAGCCAGCAAACTGCACCCAGTTAGCGTTGTTTATTTCTTCATTTAACCTTTAACACCCCAGGTGGGCGGTCTGTCACCCTGACTACCAGTCTGACTGTCTGACACCCCAGGTGGGCGGTCTGTCACCCTGACTACCAGTCTGACTGTCTGACACCCCAGGTGGGCGGTCTGTCACCCTGACTACCAGTCTGACACCCCAGGTGGGCGGTCTGTCACCCTGACTATCAGTCTGACACCCCCAGGTGTTCCCAGGTCTGTCACCCTGACTAGTGTGTTCCAGGTAAATCTGTTATTGACACCCCAGGTGTTCCCAGGTAAATGTCCTTGTTATTGCAGTGTGTTCCCAGGTCAATGTCCTCGTTATTGCAGTGTGTTCCCAGGTCAATGTCCTCGTTATTGCAGTGTGTTCCCAGTTAAATGTCATTGTTATTGCAGTGTGTTCCCAGGTAAATGTCCTCGTTATTGCAGTGTGTTCCCAGGTAAATGTCCTCGTTATTGCAGTGTGTTCCCAGGTAAATGTCCTTGTTATTGCAGTGTGTTCCCAGGTAAATGTCCTCGTTATTGCAGTGTGTTCCCAGGTAAATGTCCTTGTTATTGCAGTGTGTTCCCAGGTAAATGTCCTCGCTATTGCAGTGTGTTCCCAGGTCAATGTCCTCGTTATTGCAGTGTGTTCCCAGGTCAATGTCCTCGTTATTGCAGTGTGTTCCCAGGTAAATGTCCTCGTTATTGCAGTGTGTGCTGATTTACAGAGTTCCATTTCATCCAGGACGTTGTGAGACTTTGTTGTCTCTTTATGACAGAGGAATAACAGGTGTTCATGCTGACAGTGTGTAAATCTCCCTGGACCCCGGAATCAGCTGCTGGGTGGGCAGGTGAGGCTGTGAGCACTGGGATTTCATTCACACGGACTGTCTTCCTCCTCGCCACAGGGGTGTTTGTTCACACACACACGCGAACACACATACAAAACACACACTCTGCCCTCCCACCACCTCCGTCAGCAACTCTGAAGCCCTGCTCTGATCAAGGTCACCATGGCAACCACCTCCACGTTGCTCAGAGTGTGTGTGTGTGTGTGTGCGTCTGGCACCTCGTCCCTCTCTTCTTTAAAGTGTGAACATCTGGTAGAAAGGGGGGGATGTCTCTCTCTCTCTCTCTCTTCTCTCTCAGTTCAATTTCAATATCAGTTTAAGGGCTTTATTCACATGGGAAACATATAGCAAGTGGAAAAAAAAAGCAAGAGATATAATAAATAGATAATAAACAAAAGTGAAATAAACAATAAAAATGAACAGTAAACATTACACTCACAGTAGTTCAAAACAATAAAGACATTACAAATGTCATATTATATATATATATATATACAGTGTTTTTAACAATGTACAAATAGTTAAAGGACACAAGATAAAATAAATAAGCATAAATATGGGTTGTATTTACAATGGTGTTTGTTCTTCACTGGTTGCCCTTTTCTCGTGGCGACAGGTCACAAATCTTGCTGCTGTGATGGCACACTGTGGAATTTCACCCAGTAGATATGAGAGTTTATCAAAATATGTTGTTTTTTTTTTTTTTCATTGTGGGTCTCTGTAATCTGAGGGAAATATGTCTCTCTAATATGGTCATACATTGGGAAGTGCAGCTCAGTTTCCACCTCATTTTGTGGGCAGTGTCTCTCTCTCCCCTGCCCTCCCTTCTTTAAAGCGTGAACCCCCTCTGGTGGCAAGGTGGGGGGTTGGCTCGCTCTCTTGCTCCTTTTCCCGCTCTCATCGTCTCTCTCACCCTCTCTCTTTCACCGTCTCTCTCTCACCCTCTCTCACCCTCTCTCATTCTTTCTCTCTGTATCTCTCTTGGTCTCTCTCTCTCTTCTCTCTCTCTCTCTGTCTCTCTCTCTCTGTCTCCCTCTCCCCTCTCTCTCGGTCTCTCTCACCCTTCTCTCTCTCACTCACCTTTCTCTCTCTCTCTCTCTCTCTCTCGGTCTGTCCCTCTCTCTTTCTCTCTCTCTCATTCTCTCTCTTTCATCCTCTCTCTTTCTCTCCCTCTACCCTGTCTCTCTCTCTCTGGGGACATATTCCTCACAAGCTACATTTTGTGGATAAACGTTGATCCAAAACCATCTTTCTAAGGCGTTTAATATCAAAGGAGGACAGTTATAGAACAGCTGCTGTTAGTATTTTCTCTCTTCCTTCAATAGAAACAGGGACTTGGTTTTGTCTGAAGCCTGGTGTCATCACTTTGTAGAGCCTGGAGGTGTAGTCTGGGAACAAGGCCTGGTGTCATCACTTTGTAGAGCCTGGAGGTGTAGTCTGGGAACAAGGCCTGGTGTCATCACTTTGTAGAGCCTGGAGGTGTAGTCTGGGAACAAGGCCTGGTGTCATCACTTTGTAGAGCCTGGAGGTGTAGTCTGGGAACAAGGCCTGGTGTCATCACTTTGTAGAGCCTGGAGGTGTAGTCTGGGAACAAGGCCTGGTGTCATCACTTTGTAGAGCCTGGAGGTGTAGTCTGGGAACAAGGCCTGGTGTCATCACTTTGTAGAGCCTGGAGGTGTAGTCTGGGAACAAGGCCTGGTGTCATCACTTTGTAGAGCCTGGAGGTGTAGTCTGGGAACAAGGCCTGGTGTCATCACTTTGTAGAGCCTGGAGGTGTAGTCTGGGAACAAGGCCTGGTGTCATCACTTTGTAGAGCCTGGAGGTGTAGTCTGGGAACAAGGCCTGGTGTCATCACTTTGTAGAGCCTGGAGGTGTAGTCTGGGAACAAGGCCTGGTGTCATCACTTTGTAGAGCCTGGAGGTGTAGTCTGGGAACAAGGCCTGGTGTCATCACTTTGTAGAGCCTGGAGGTGTAGTCTGGGAACAAGGCCTGGTGTCATCACTTTGTAGAGCCTGGAGGTGTAGTCTGGGAACAAGGCCTGGTGTCATCACTTTGTAGAGCCTGGAGGTGTAGTCTGGGAACAAGGCCTGGTGTCATCACTTTGTAGAGCCTGGAGGTGTAGTCTGGGAACAAGGCCTGGTGTCATCACTTTGTAGAGCCTGGAGGTGTAGTCTGGGAACAAGGCCTGGTGTCATCACTTTGTAGAGCCTGGAGGTGTAGTCTGGGAACAAGGCCTGGTGTCATCACTTTGTAGAGCCTGGAGGTGTAGTCTGGGAACAAGGCCTGGTGTCATCACTTTGTAGAGCCTGGAGGTGTAGTCTGGGAACAAGGCCTGGTGTCATCACTTTGTAGAGCCTGGAGGTGTAGTCTGGGAACAAGGCCTGGTGTCATCACTTTGTAGAGCCTGGAGGTGTAGTCTGGGAACAAGGCCTGGTGTCATCACTTTGTAGAGCCTGGAGGTGTAGTCTGGGAACAAGGCCTGGTGTCATCACTTTGTAGAGCCTGGAGGTGTAGTCTGGGAACAAGGCCTGGTGTCATCACTTTGTAGAGCCTGGAGGTGTAGTCTGGGAACAAGGCCTGGTGTCATCACTTTGTAGAGCCTGGAGGTGTAGTCTGGGAACAAGGCCTGGTGTCATCACTTTGTAGAGCCTGGAGGTGTAGTCTGGGAACAAGGCCTGGTGTCATCACTTTGTAGAGCCTGGAGGTGTAGTCTGGGAACAAGGCCTGGTGTCATCACTTTGTAGAGCCTGGAGGTGTAGTCTGGGAACAAGGCCTGGTGTCATCACTTTGTAGAGCCTGGAGGTGTAGTCTGGGAACAAGGCCTGGTGTCATCACTTTGTAGAGCCTGGAGGTGTAGTCTGGGAACAAGGCCTGGTGTCATCACTTTGTAGAGCCTGGAGGTGTAGTCTGGGAACAAGGCCTGGTGTCATCACTTTGTAGAGCCTGGAGGTGTAGTCTGGGAACAAGGCCTGTAGTCCTGGAGGTGTAGTCTGGGAACAAGGCCTGGTGTCATCACTTTGTGAGCCTGGAGGTGTAGTCTGGGATCTCCTGGTTCATGTTTGAGAGCCTGGAGGTTTCTGGGAACAAGGCCTGGTGTTGTGCCTGGAGGTGTAGTCTGGGAACAAGGCCTGGTGTCATCCATTGGAGGTGTAGTCTGGGAACAAGGCCTGGTGTCATTTCCTTTGTACTGTTTACTGTGTTCAGTCTGTTACTGTTCAGTCTGTTAGTCTGGGAGACACCTTTCATTCACTGTTTACCTGGAGGTGTTCAGTCTGTGTCACTTTCAGAGCCTGGAGGTGTACTGGGAACAAGGCTGTTACTGGTTTCACTTTCACCTGGAGGTTTCTGTGAACAGTCTGTTCACTGTGGTCAGTCTGGTACTGGCCTGGTCAGTCTTTTACCCTGGAGGTGTACAGACACTATTGTCATTCACTTTGTGTGAGCCTGGAGTCTGTGTACTGTTCAGTCTGTGTCATCACTACAGACCTGGATTTCTGGGAACAAGGCCTGTTTACTGTTGTTCAGTCTGGAGGTTACTGTGATCAGGCCTGTTACTGTTCAGTCTGTTACTGTGATCCGTCTGTTACCTGGAGCCTGGGAACAAGACACCATGTCCTCATGTCACTTTACTGTTCAGCCTGTTGTACTGGGAACAGTCTGTTACTGTGTCAGCCTGGAGGTGTAGTCTGGGAACAAGGCCTGGTGTCATCACTTTGTAGAGCCTGGAGGTGTAGTCTGGGAACAGGCCTGGTGTCACTGTTCAGCCTGGAGGTGTACCCTGGGACTAAGACCTGGTGTCCATTTCCTATTCCTGGAGGTGTTCTACAAGGCCTGTGATCAGTCTGTTACTGTTCAGTCTGTTACCCAGGCCTGGTGTCACAGACACCTGGATTTCTATTCACTGTTTACTGTGTTCAGCCTGGAGGTGTAGTCTGGGAACAAGGCCTGGTTTCCTATTCACTGTTTACTGTGTTCAGTCTGTTACCCTGGTGTCATCAGACACCTGGATTTCTATTCACCTGTTTCACTGTGTTCAGTCTGTTACTCACTACAGACACCATTTCCTATTCACTGTTTAGCTGGAGGTGTTCTGGGAGTCTGTTCACTCACTTTGTAGAGCCTGGAGGTGTAGTCTGGGAACACCTGTTTACTGTGTTCAGTCTGTTATCTCACTACAGACACCATTTCCTATTCACTGTTTACTGTGTTCAGTGGCTGTTACTCACTACAGACACCATTTCCTATTCACTGTTTACTGTGTTCAGTCTGTTACTGTTCAGTCTGTTACTGTTCAGTCTGTTGTTCAGTCTGTTACACTACAGACACCATTTCCTATTCACTGTTTACTGTGTTCAGTCTGTTACTGTTCAGTCT
>NW_024609630.1:225000-237500 GCF_018296145.1 Oncorhynchus tshawytscha | reverse complement strand
GGGACACAATCATGAAGTGGAACGACATTTATTGGATATTTCAAACTTTTTAACAAATCAAAAACTGAAAAATTGGGCGTGCAAAATGATTCAGCCCCCTTAAGTTAATACTTTGTAGCGCCACCTTTTGCTGCGATTACAGCTGTAAGTCGCTTGGGGTATGTCTCAATCAGTTTTGCACATCGAGAGACTGACATTTTTTCCCATTCCTCCTTGCAAAACAGCTCAAGCTCAGTGAGGTTGGATGGAGAGCATTTGTGAACAGCAGTTTTCAGTTCTTTCCACAGATTCTCAATTGGATTCAGGTCTGGACTTTGACTTGGCCATTCTAACACCTGGATATGTTTATTTTTGAACCATTCCATTGTAGATTTTGCTTTATGTTTTGGATCAATCTCCGTCCCAGTCTCAGGTCTTTTGCAGACTCCATCAGGTTTTCTTCCAGAATGGTCCTGTATTTGGCTCCATCCATCTTCCCATCAATTTTAACCATCTTCCTGTCCCTGCTGAAGAAAAGCAGGCCCAAACCATGATGCTGCCACCACCATGTTTGACAGTGGGGATGGTGTGTTCAGGAACAGTGATGAGCTGTGTTGCTTTTACGCCAAACATAACGTTTTACATTGTTGCCAAAAAGTTCAATTTTGGTTTCATCTGACCAGAGCACCTTCTTCCACATGTTTGGTGTGTCTCCCAGGTGGCTTGTGGCAAACTTTAAACGACACTTTTTATGGATATCTTTAAGAAATGGCTTTCTTCTAGCCACTCTTCCATAAAGGCATAACAGATTTGTGCAATATACGACTGATTGTTGTCCTATGGACAGAGTCTCCCACCTCAGCTGTAGATCTCTGCAGTTCATCCAGAGTGATCATGGGCCTCTTGGCTGCATCTCTGATCAGTCTTCTCCTTGTATGAGCTGAAAGTTTAGAGGGACTGGTCCAGGTCTTGGTAGATTTGCAGTGGTCTGATACTCCTTCCATTTCAATATTATCGCTTGCACAGTGCTCCTTGGGATGTTTAAAGCTTGGAAAATCTTTTTGTATCCAAACAGAGATTTAAACTTCTTCTGGACAACAGTATCTCGGACCTGCCTGGTGTGTTCCTTGTTCTCCATGATGCTCTCTGCGCTCTTAACGGACCTCTGGGACTATCACAGTGCAGGTGCATTTATACGGAGACTTGATTACACACAGGTGGATTGTATTTATCATCATTAGTCATTTACGTCAACATTGGATCATTCAGAGATCCTCACTGAACTTCTGGAGAGAGTTTGCTGCACTGAAAGTAAAGGGGATGAATAATTTTGCAACGCCCAATTTTTCAGTTTTTGATTTGTTAAAAAGTTTAAAATATCCAATAAATGTCGTTCCACTTCATGATTGTGTCCCACTTGTTGTTGATTCATCACAAAAACTACAGTTTTATATCTTTATGTTTGAAGCCTGAAATGTGGCAAAAGGTCGCAAAGTTCAAGGGGGCCGAATACTTACTGGTCTCCTGGAACTGTATATATATATAGTACTATATATGGAACAGATATATATATATATATGGTATAACATATATATAGTCTAGTACTGGTCCCCTGGAACAGATATATATATATATATGTCTAGTACTGGTCTCTTGGAACGGAGATATATATATAGTCTAGTATTGGTCTCCTGGAACAGAGAGATATAGTCTAGTACTGGTCTCCTGGAACATAGATATAGTCTAGTACTGGTCTCCTGGAACAGAGATATAGTCTAGTACTGGTCTCCTGGAACAGAGATATAGTCTAGTACTGGTCTCCTGGAACAGAGATATAGTCTAGTACTGGTCTCCTGGAACAGAGATATAGTCTAGTACTGGTCCCCTGGAACAGAGAGATAGTCTAGTACTGTCTTTTTCCACCTTTCCTCATGGGTTGGTTTTTGTTCTGACATGCACTGTCAACTGTGGGACCTTATATAGACAGGTGTGTGCCTTTTACAAATCATGTCCAATGCATTGAATTTAACACAGGTGGACTACAATCAAGTTGTAGAAACATCTCAAGGATGATCAATGGAAATAGGATGCATCCTTCTAGTCTAATAGAAAATGGTCTGACTACTTATGGAAATAAGATATGACCTTTTTCTATTTCTAATACAAAATATTGGAAAAAAATGTTTGCGCTTTGTCATTATGGGGTATTGTGATGTCATTGTGGGGTATTGTGATGTCATTGTGGGGTATTGTGATGTCATTATGGAGTATTGTGATGTCATTCTGGAGTATTGTGATGTCATTCTGGAGTATTGTATTGTCATTATGGAGTATTGTGATGTCATTATGGGGTATTGTGTTGTCATTGTGGAGTATTGTGATGTCATTATGGAGTATTGTGATGCCGTTATGGAGTATTGTGATGTCGTTATGGAGTATTGTGATGTCGTTATGGAGTATTGTGATGTCATTATGGAGTATTGTGATGTCATTGTGGAGTATTGTGTTGCCGTTATGGAGTATTGTGATGTCGTTATGGAGTATTGTGATGTCATTATGGAGTATTGTGTGAATAGGTCGATGATGAAAAAACATAATTAATACATTTTACAATAAGGCTGTAACAACAAAATGTGGAAAAAGGGAAAATTGTTCTGAATAGTTTTTGAATGCACCGTACATGATCTTTGTGTCATCAGCCAGAGAACCCAGATCATGTTATTGATATCCTCTGGAATGATGCACTTCCTGTAATACTTCTGCATTATGCCCAAATGCAATTAGCTGTAGCTGCCTGTTCATCCTGTCTGTTCACCCTGTCTGATCATCCTGTCTGTTCATCCTGTCTGTTCATCCTGTCTGTTCATCTTGTCTGTTCACCCTCTCTCATCATCCTGTCTGTTCACCCTGTCTCATCATTTGGACTGTTCACCCTGTCTCATCATCCTGTCTGATCATCCTGTCTGTTCATCTTGTCTGTTCACCCTCTCTCATCATCCTGTCTGTTCACCCTGTCTCATCATCCTGTCTGTTCACCCTGTCTCATCATCCTGTCTGTTCATCCTGTCTGTTCATCCTGTCTGTTCATCCTGTCTGTTCATCCTGTCTGTTCATCCTGTCTCATCATCCTGTCTGTTCATCCTGTCTGTTCATCCTGTTTGTTCATCCTGTCTGTTCAACCTGTCTCATCATCCTGTCTGGTCACCCTGTCTGTCCATCCTGTCTGTCCATCATGTCTGTTCACCCTGTCTGATCATCCTGTCTGTTCATCCTGTCTCATCATCATGTCTGATCATCCTGTCTGTTCATCCTGTCTGTTCATCCTGTCTGATCATCCTGTCTGTTCATCCTGTCTGTTCATCCTGTCTGTTCACCCTGTCTCATCATCCTGTCTGTTCATCCTGTCTCATCATCCTGTCTGTTCATCCTGTCTGTTCACCCTGTCTGATCATCCTGTCTGTTCATCCTGTAACTGTCTGTTCATCCTGGTAGTACTGGTGTTGAAGTAGGTTCAGGTGAGGTAATAATCTGCCCTCCCCCTCTCCTCCTACCCCCTGCCCATCCCATCCTGGTCCTTGGGGAGAGAGAGGTCCAAAATAGATGATGACGGGGCTTTGACTTGCTCTCTCTCTCTCTCTCTCTCTCTCTCTCTCTCTCTGTTTCTCTCTTTATCTCACTCTCTCTTTATCTCTCTCACTCTCACTCTCTCTGTTTCTCTCTCTCACTCTCTCTTTATCTCTCTCTCTCTCTCTCTCTCTCTCCCTCACTCTCTCTCTCTCTCCCTCACTCTCTCTGTTTCTCTATAGCTCTCTCTCTCTCTTTTCTTTCTCTGACAGTTTCGTCCTCTTAACTTCCACAGCTAATGGACTAATGCACTTCACCTCTCTGCTAGGGCCTTTGTTTTCTATCCTGGGATACATACTGAATGTCACTTCAACTCTCTGCTAGGTCCTGTGTTTTCTATCCTGGGATACATAGTGAATATCACTCACTGTTGTTTTGCTATTCAGTTTAGAGTGAAGGTTCCGCTTCTCCCCCACCAAACCACCCGACCAATCACCATCCATATAGATCTGAAGTCAAGTGGTAACCATGACCACCCTAATGCTTAATGTTAATAATACAGAGTAACACTATATAATGTACTATTCCACCAGAGTAATACTATATAATGTACTATTCCACCAGAGTAATACTATATAATGTACTATTCCACCAGAGTAATACTATATAATGTAATATTCCACCAGAGTAATACTCTATAATGTACTATTCCCCAGAGTAATACTATATAATGTACCATTCCCCAGAGTAATACTATATAATGTACTATTACACCTCAGTGTAATACTCTATAATGTGCTATTACACCAGAGTAATACTATATAATGTACTATTCCATCATAGTAATAATATATAATGTACTATTCCATCAGAGTAATACTATATAATGTACTATTCCATCAGAGTAATACTCTATAATGTACTATTCCACCAGAATAATAGTATAATGTACTATTCCCCAGAGTAATACTATATAATGTACTATTACACCAGAGTAATACTATATAATGTACTATTCCATCATAGTAATAATATATAATGTACTATTCCATCAGAGTAATACTATATAATGTACTATTCCATCAGAGTAATACTATATAATGTACTATTCCACCAGAGTAATACTCTATAATGTACTATTCCATCTGAGTAATACTCTATAATGTACTATTCCACCAGAGTAATACTCTATAATGTACTATTCCCCAGAGTAATACTATATAATGTACTATTCCACCAGAGTAATACAATATAATGTACTATTCCCCAGAGTAATACTATATAATGTACTATTCCCCAGAGTAATACTATGTAATGTACTATTCCACCAGAGTAATACTATATAATGTACTATTCCCCAGAGTAATACTATATAATGTACTATTCCCCAGAGTAATACTATATAATGTACTATTCCCCAGAGTAATACTATATAATGTACTATTCCACCAGAGTAATACTCTATAATGTACTATTCCCCCAGAGTAATACTATATAATGTACTATTCCATCAGAGTAATACTATATAATGTTTTATTCCATCAGAGTAATACTATATAATGTACTATTCCATCAGAGTAATACTATATAATGTACTATTCCATCAGAGTAATACTATATAATGTACTATTCCATCAGAGTAATACTATATAATGTACTATTCCATCAGAGTAATACTATATAATGTACTATTCCATCAGAGTAATACTCTATAATGTACTATTCCATCAGAGTAATACTATTTAATGTACTATTCCATCAGAGTAATACTATATAATGTACTATTCCATCAGAGTAATACTCTATAATGTACTATTCCATCAGAGTAATACTATATAATGTACTATTCCCCAGAGTAATACTCTCTAATGTACTATTCCATCAGAGTAATACTCTCTAATGTACTATTCCATCAGAGTAATACTCTTTAATCCAACCAGCTACATTGTAATATGAGCTGAAATGGTTACTGACCTAAATGCCCACTGGCTATTTAGTTCAGGTTTGGTAGAGTTAATTCTACTAGACTGACGTCCAATATGGCTGAAGAGTCTGGCACATTTCACACTCATGGAATAAACATATTGTTTCACGTACGTTAACTTGAGGACAAACATTGTGTATTCAGATGATAAACATTAATGACGTTCTTCTTTTAAATATAGATGAAAAAACTATTTGAAGCTACACTTCATACAGGCTATTTAAACTAAAGTGTTTTAACGGACATCAAATCCATTAAGAACGCTGCTTTTTAACACAGACTTTTGATATCCTTTCAAAGGGTAAATAAATGGGTGCATGGGATCATAATTGATATCTCCAAACGATTTTTTTACAGTCTGGAACTAATCTAAGTGATTTTTCATCTCCCCCCCCCCTCCCCAGAAGACACGAATGTAAATGTGTGACTTTATTCAATTGAATGGAGAGCTGGACTCTGCTGGGTAATGGAGGGTGTAGAGAAAGACGAGAGGGGAAAATGTGTAGTATTAATTGAATTTGGGTAGCTGTGCTTGACTGCTCGAATGTGACTGTCCCTCTCTCTTGTTTTTGCTTATCAGCAGAGAGAGAGAGAGACAAAGCCCCGTCATCATCTTCCTCTATTTTGGACCTTTCTCTCCCCAGGGAGTTGAAAACATAACATTATGATAATGTGGAGTTGAGAACAGAACATTATGATAATGTGAGGTTGAGAACAGAACATTATGGTCATATATAGAGTTGAGAACAGAACATGATGATGTGTTGTTGAGAACAAAACAGAACATCATAATAATGTGTGGTTGATAACAGAACAGAACATCATGATAATGTGGAGTTGAGAACAGAACATCATGATCATGTGGAGTTGATAACAGAACAGAACATCATGATAATGTGGAGTTGAGTTCAGAACAGAACATCTATGATCATGTGGAGTTCAGAACAGAACATCATGATAATGTGGTGTTGAGTTCAGAACATAACATCGTGATCATGTGGAGTTGAGAACAGAACATCATGATAATGTGAGGTTGAGAACAGAACATCATGATCATGTGGAGTTGAGAACAGAACATCATGATCATGTGGAGTTGAGAACAGAACATCATGATCATGTGGAGTTGAGAACAGAACATCATGATCATGTGGAGTTGAGAACAGAACATCATGATCATGTGGAGTTGAGAACAGAACATCATGATAATGTGGAGTTGAGAACAGAACATCATGATCATGTGGAGTTGAGAACAGAACATCATGATCATGTGGAGTTGAGAACAGAACATCATGATCATGTGGAGTTGAGAACAGAACATCATGATAATGTGGAGTTGAGAACAGAACATCATGATAATGTGGAGTTGAGAACAGAACATAACATCATGATCATGTGGAGTTGAGAACAGAACATCATGATCATGTGGAGTTGAGAACAGAACATCATGATCATGTGGAGTTGAGAACAGAACATCATGATCATGTGGAGTTGAGAACAGAACATCATGATCATGTGGAGTTGAGAACAGAACATCATGATCATGTGGAGTTGAGAACAGAACATCCTCCACCTGGTTTAACAGACCAGAGCATCAGAAACCCTCCTGCTCCTCCTGGCTTTGGAGAGAGGAAGGGAAACAACCCATTGATGGACAACATAAAGTATGTGTCTGTCGACCAAAGCAAGGTTGTAGTAGACTTGTCTACCAGCAGCAAACCGCCATAGTAGGTTACACAGCTGAGAGTTTAAACCCCACCACCTTCCTTCCTCCCGTATCACAGCACAGACTGTTAATCTCAACATCAGCGTGACACCCCGCGACGAAGCGGATGGTGATGGTGGTGGGTGTGCACGGTGCACGCACAGATGATCCTCTTTTTCTTTATTTTACCTGAAGCTCTCATCAGTGGTTCACGCGCACCCCTTTCAGTTCAATTCCACGCGTATATATATTTTTTTAATGCGAGAGAGAGAAGATAAAATATATAATTTCATGACGGAATTGAGGGGTGATGAAACGGAATCACACCACGGTTTCCTGCTGCAGGGATAGATGCTTCTATCTTTCGTTACTGTTACGTTACACTGGCAGGAGCGGCTCGCAAATAAGTGTGGGCTACGGTAACCGTCCACCGGTCCACCGCTGAGACAAGCTTTCTATCTCCTGCTATGTGCGGGGAATACAGATACCCGTGCACTGAATCCGCAACGCCACCAGCAGAGCTCTCGGACAAGCGTCGTACCTGCGCGCACTGAGAGATGCTAGTATGATAGCTCTTTCTTTCAAATGCAGATGTCAAATACTGCGGAGAGTGAACAAAGGTATGGTAGCCTTGTATTTTCTACGTTATCGGTATTACTGTGCGTGCCTGTGTGTGTGTGTGTTCTGGTGGGTGCGTGCGTGCGTAATGACCATACGAGTGCTACTCGGGATTGGATTAACGTTAGAAGGAAACTGCTGACATTTTAAAACGGGAGAATTGTTTCTAGGTTCTCATGGGTTGCAGTGACATCGCCGGTGTAGTCGGTGTAGTGGAGGGAGGAGGGGACATGGAGAGAAGTGGAACGTCATTCCCTGCACACGGTTTGTTTTGAAGTCCGCTGGGCTGGGGAGACAGCCACTGTGTGTCGCCTCTGGCTAAAGAGACTGGAGTGGTCGTTCTCCTAATGTGTGAGATGGACGATATGAATATGTTATGACAGTAGGACTATAGGACTGTGGGTTACTATAGGACTGGTGGGTTATGTTATGACAGTAGGACTATAGGACTGGTGGGTTATGTTATGACAGTAGGACTATAGGACTGGTGGGTTATGTTATGACAGTAGGACTATAGGACTGGTGGGTTATGTTATGACAGTAGGACTATAGGACTGGTGGGTTATGTTATGACAGTAGGACTATAGGACTGGTGGGTTATGTTATGACAGTAGGACTATAGGACTGGTGGGTTATGTTATGACAGTAGGACTATAGGACTGGTGGGTTATGTTATGACAGTTGGACTATAGGACTGGTGGGTTGTGTGATGACAGTAGGACTATAGGACTGGTGGTTTAGACCAATAGACAGACAGTGGAGAGTTACAGTAGAATAGAGGTTATTTTCAGTTCATAGACCAATAGACAGGCATTCAGACAGACAGGCATTTAGACCGACAGGCATTCAGACAGGCAGGCAATCAGACAGACAGGCAGACAGGCATTCAGGCAGACAGGCAGGCATTCAGACAGACAGGCATTCAGACAGACAGACAGACAGGCATTTAGGCAGACAGACATTCAGACAGACAGGCAGTCAGACAGCCAGGCATTTAGACAGACAGGCATTCAGACAGACAGGCAGACAGACAGGCATTCAGCCAGACAGGCATTCAGACAGACAGACAGACAGGCATTCAGACAGACAGACCCCAGGTGAATCTACCATTGGACGTTTTCTAACTGGTGTTGCGTTTGGTCATCTACTGTAGTCTTGACATAATCTCGTCAGCTCATCTCTCTAAGACTTCCTTCTGAGATATCAGCCAGTGGGCGTCTCTGATTTCAGATGATGATATCCACTATGCGCACGTTCAGAAATAATCCCCAAGGCCATGAGCTTGTTTCTGTATAGATGAATTAAATACACAAGTGGTTTGAATCCTCCTACTAGCCGTATTATTGGTGACGCAAATTGAATATGTAGTTTGCTTATTGGTCATAGTATGGATGTAGTTAGTATGCCAAAAGTTCCCGGATGTTGTACTACTTACGGCAAAATACGAAGTATACAAGCAATGGACACTATTGCCGTGCTTTTAGGGCCCACGATGCAGTTCTTCATAAAATGGCCTTTTTACAACATTTTCAGATTTGAAGAAAATGGCGGAGAATATGCAGCCGAAGTCCGACGAGAGAGGACACAAATTCATTGCTTTTACAAATTATGACAAATGTTAAGAAATGTTGAGCAATGTAATAAAGTAATTACCTTTCAAATGAGTTAAGTTATGTTGGCTGACAATTTGTTAGCTATGCTAGCCTTTTGAAACCGCATAGCATATCATTACAGCAGTTGCTTGTATATACCGGTATGTTAGCTAGCTACCTAGCGTTAGTTGGCTACTAATACATCGAACTCGCCAGTATATTAACTACACGCTCTCTAACTAACTAACATTTATTGACTTGATTATTCACGTAATTCTTAGCTTAGCTAAGTGGTATAGCGGTCTCAATGGACATTGTTAATGAAGTTGTAAGATGTGTAGCTAGTCATTTGTTATGCTAACCAGCTAGCAAGAGGTTGCATAGCAACAACATCAACTTCCGGTAGACAGGCGAAGCTCTAGTACAATCAACTGAAAGGATACCGTTTGTTTACAGCATACTAAAATGAACTAATAGCATGTGGCATGTAGCATATACTCATTGAGTGTGTAGTATACAGTATGTGTGTGACATCTGCTGATTTTTGTGTGAAAAGGGCTTTATAAATACATTTGATTGATAGTATGTGTATTCAAACACAGCTACAGGGTGTGTATCAACCATCATGTTGTCTTGAAATGACATTGGCTCTAGTGGAGACGTGGTCAGGGCAGTGGACTCCCTAGTGGACTTAGAGATGGGACTGACACACACACACACACGAGCTGACAAGGTAAACATCTGTTGTTCTGCCTCATGAACAAGGCAGTTAATCCCACTGTTCCCCGGTAGGCCGTCATTGTAAAATAATAATTTGTTCTTAACTGACTTGCCTAGCTAAATAACGGTAAAATAACAATCCTAAATAAAGTGATAGAGACTAGTGGATCAGATGTCCCTAGGGATTCCACTTTCACTGACGTCTTTAACCTAACTACTTCCTGGTAACAACCACACGTCTTTAACCTAAATACTTCCTGGTAACAACCACACGTCTTTAACCTAAATACTTCCTGGTAACAACCACACGTCTTTAACCTAAATACTTCCTGGTAACAACCACACGTCTTTAACCTAAATACTTCCTGGTAACAACCACACGTCTTTAACCTAAATACTTCCTGGTAACAACCACACGTCTTAGATGGCTTGTTCTTTGACATCCATCTGTCCTGGAATCGTATCACATCCTTCCATAGGGTTAATATCACATCATCACATCCTTCCATAGGGTTAATATCACATCCTTCATCACATCCTTCCATAGGGTTAATATCACATCCTTCCATAGGGTTAATATCACATCCTTCATCACATCCTTCCATAGGGTTAATATCACATCCTTCCATAGGGTTAATATCACATCCTTCATCACATCCTTCCATAGGGTTAATATCACATCCTCCATCACATCCTTCCATAGGGTTAATATCACATCCTTCATACTGCTAGACTATTGGCTGAGTCCCTCAACTATTTAGATGGCGTCACGATGACGTAATCCACACAGCGTTTCAATCATCTCCTCAGACTGAGACCGTCTGCTAGATAGATAGGAGCGTTAGCTTAGCATAGAACATCAACTCCCATAACACCCATAATACTGTAGCTGTTCCACAATGTTGATAATCATCTTTGGTGACTTCAATATTTATCACATTTTTTTTCTTGTACGGTAATTATTCAACCCGTCGTGGATGACGTCAGACTAACAGTGCACCTCATAACAGAGATGTTATGTTTCCTCGTTGACGTCTGTTTTGCAGGAATCTCAATGTACTGTACAAGTATCCAGTTCCACACCATCCACCTATAATGCATTGCATCAGCGGGTGGACTTTTCTAGCGGTCTTTATAATGCTTTCCTCCGTGGAGAACCCACTGCAACTATATTACATTCCATCCATCTGTCTTTGACATTCTGTATTTGCTATCCTGAATAGGTGAAGCCATGTCATGACTCAGTCCTTTGGATAGGAGAGGGGGTGGTGAGGGTGGATAGGAGAGGGGGTGGTGAGGGTGGATAGGAGAGGGGTGGTGAGGGTGGATAGGAGAGAGGGGTGGTGAGGGTGGATAGGAGAGGGGCGGTGAGGGTGGATAGGAGAGGGGACGGTGAGGGAGGAGAGGGGACGGTGAGGGTGGATAGGAGAGGTGACGGTGAGGGAGGAGAGGGGACGGTGAGGGAGGTGAGGGTGGAGAGGAGAGGGGACGGGGAAGTCGGGGATCTTAGATGTCAGCCCCGAGGCGTTGTGTTCCAGAACTTCTGTTGGACTAATTAGAACATCTCCAGCTCTCTGGTTCCTGGTCCGGCCCCCTGCATTCCCACAGAGGTCAGATGCGACCAATCAAAGCCCTGTAAATTAATGAGGCTTGGTTGCTAAGTGTTTTGGCCTCTAAACACGCTCCATAATAACATAAAGAGAGCTGTAACGTGTGTGTGTGTGTGTGTGTGTGTGTGCATGTGTGCGTGCGTGTGTGCGTGCGTGTGTGTGTGTGCGTGTGTGTGCGTGCGTGTGTGCGTGCGTGTGCGTGCGTGTGTGCGTGCGTGCGTGTGTGCGTGCGTGCGTGCGTGTGTGCGTGTGTGTGTGTGTGTGCGTGCGTGCGTGTGTGCGTGCGTGTGTTGTGCGTGTGTGCGTGTGTGCGTGCGTGTGTGCGTGCGTGTGTGCGTGCGTGCGTGCGTGCGTGCGTGCGTGTGTGCGTGCGTGCGTGTGCGTGCGTGTGTGCGTGCGTGTGTCAAATCAAATCAAATCAAAAATCAAATCAAATCAAATTTTATTTGTCACATACACATGGTTAGCAGATGTTAATGCGTGTAGCGAAATGCTTGTGCTTCTAGTTCCGACAATGCAGTAATAACGAGCAAGTAATCTAACTAACAATTCCAAAAAAAAAAAACTACTGTCTTATACACAGTGTAAGGGGATAAAGAATATGTACATAAGGATATATGAATGAGTGATGGTACAGAGCAGCATAGGCAAGATACAGTAGATGATATTATTTTCAGTATATACATATGAGATAAGTATGTAAACCAAGTGGCATAGTTAAAGTGGCTAGT
>NW_024609630.1:212500-220000 GCF_018296145.1 Oncorhynchus tshawytscha | reverse complement strand
TATCAGGTTACTAAGCAACTGTTGTTCTCCTCCACAGAACATGTTGTTATCTGGTTACTAAGCAACTTGTTTTCTCCTCCACAGAACATGTTGTTATCAGGTTACTAAGCAACTGTTTTTCTCCTCCACATAACATGTTGTTATCAGTTTAATAAGCCACTGTTTTTCTCCTCCACATAACATGTTGTTATCAGGTTACTAAGCAACTGTTTTTCTCCTCCACAGAACATGTTGTTATCAGGTTACTAAGCAACTGTTTTTCTCCTCCACAGATCATGTTGTTATCAGGTTACTAAGCAACTGTTTTTCTCCTCCACAGAACATGTTGTTATCAGGTTACTAAGCAACTGTTTTTCTCCTCCACAGAACATGTTGTTATCAGGTTACTAAGCCACTGTTTTTTGTTGGTCCAGGTGAAACCAGTCTGTCAAATAGTTTCTAGCTCAAATCTAAATTCTCAAACTAAATACATACAGCAATTCCAACCACAAAACCTCGTAAATCAGCTGCATATTGAACGTTAAGAGTGGAATATTAACTAGAGACTAGATAACCAGACTAGATAACCAGACTAGATAACCAGACTAGACCAAGGAGTGGAATATTAACTAGAGACTAGATAACCAGACTAGATAACCAGACTAGACCAAGGAGTGGAATATTAACTAGAGAGAATGGTAACCAGACTAGATAACCAGACTAGACCAAGGAGTGGAATGTTAACTAGAGACTGATAACCCGACTAGATAACCAGACTAGATAACCAGACCAGACCAATGAGTGGAATATTAACTAGAGACTAGATAACCAGACTAGATAACCAGACTAGATAACCAGACTAGACCAAGGAGTGGAATATTAACTAGAGACTGGTAACCAGACTAGATAACCAGACTAGACCAAGGAGTGGAATATTAACTAGAGACTAGATAACCAGACTAGATAACCAGACTAGATAACCAGACTAGACCAAGGAGTGGAATATTAACTAGAGACTGGTAACCAGACTAGATAACCAGACTAGATAACCAGACTAGACCAAGGAGTGGAATATTAACTAGAGAGACTAGATAACCAGACTAGATAACCAGACTAGATAACCAGACTAGACCAAGGAGTGGAATATTAACTAGAGACTAGATAACCAGACTAGATAACCAGACTAGACCAAGGAGTGGAATATTAACTAGAGACTAGATAACCAGACTAGATAACCAGACTAGACCAAGGAGTGGAATATTAACTAGAGACTAGATAACCAGACTAGATAACCAGACTAGACCAAGGAGTAGAATGTTAACTAGAGACTGGTAACCAGACTAGATAACCAGACTAGACCAAGGAGTGGAATATTAACTAGAGACTAGATAACCAGACTAGATAACCAGACTAGACCAAGGAGTAGAATGTTAACTAGAGACTGGTAACCAGACTAGATAACCAGACTAGACCAAGGAGTGGAATATTAACTAGAGACTAGATAACCAGACTAGATAACCAGACTAGACCAAGGAGTGGAATATTAACTAGAGACTAGATAACCAGACTAGATAACCAGACTAGATAACCAGACTAGATAACCAGACTAGACCAAGGAGTGGAATATTAACTAGAGACTAGATAACCAGACTAGATAACCAGACTAGACCAAGGAGTGGAATGTTAACTAGAGACTGGTAACCAGACTAGATAACCAGACTAGATAACCAGACTAGACCAAGGAGTGGAATATTAACTAGAGACTAGATAACCAGACTAGACCAAGGAGTGGAATGTTAACTAGAGACTGGTAACCAGACTAGATAACCAGACTAGATAACCAGACTAGACCAAGGAGTGGAATATTAACTAGAGACTAGATAACCAGACTAGATAACCAGACTAGACCAAGGAGTGGAATGTTAACTAGAGGCTGGTAACCAGACTAGATAACCAGACTAGATAACCAGACTAGACCAAGGAGTGGAATATTAACTAGAGACTGGTAACCAGGCTAGATAACCAGACTAGACCAAGGAGTGGAATGTTAACTAGAGACTGATAACCAGACTAGATAACCAGACTAGATAACCAGACTAGATAACCAGACTAGACCAAGGAGTGGAATGTTAACTAGAGACTGGTAACCAGACTAGATAACCAGACTAGACCAAGGAGTGGAATGTTAACTAGAGACTGGTAACCAGACTAGACCAAGGAGTGGAATATTAACTAGAGACTGGTAACCAGACTAGACCAAGGGGTGGAATGTTAACTAGAGACTGGTAACCAGACTAGATAACCAGACTAGACCAAGGAGTGGAATATTAACTAGAGACTGGTAACCAGACTAGACCAAGGAGTGGAATATTAACTAGAGAGACTGGTAACCAGACTAGACCAAGGATTGGAATGTTAACTAGAGAGACTGATAACCAGACTAGATAACCAGACTAGACCAAGGAGTGGAATATTAACTAGAGACTGGTAACCAGACTAGACCAAGGATTGGAATATTAACTAGAGAGACTGATAACCAGACTAGACTAAGGAGTGGAATGTTAACTAACAGACTGGTAACAAGACTAGACCAAGGAGTGGAATATTAACTAGAGACAATGGTAACCAGACTAGACCAAGGGGTGGAATGTTAACTAGAGACTGGTAACCAGACTAGATAACCAGACTAGACCAAGGAGTGGAATATTAACTAGAGACTGGTAACCAGACTAGACCAAGGAGTGGAATATTAACTAGAGAGACTGGTAACCAGACTAGACCAAGGATTGGAATGTTAACTAGAGAGACTGATAACCAGACTAGATAACCAGACTAGACCAAGGAGTATAATGTTAACTAGAGACTGGTAACCAGACTAGACCAAGGAGTGGAATGTTAACTAGAGACTGTTAACCAGACTAGACCAAGGATTGGAATGTTAACTAGAGAGACTGATAACCAGACTAGACAAAGGAGTTGAATGTTAACTAGAGACTGGTAACCAGACTAGATAACCAGACTCTACAGAGTGATAGTGGTGTGGACTCTACAGAGTGATAGTGTTGTGGACTCTACAGAGTGATAGTGTTGTGGACTCTACAGAGTGATAGTGGTGTGGACTCTACAGAGTGATAGTGGTGTGGACTCTACAGAGTGATAGTGATAGTGGTGGACTCTACAGAGTGATAGTGGTGTGGACTCTACAGAGTGATAGTGGTGTGGACTCTACAGAGTGATAGTGGTGTGGACTCTACAGAGTGATAGTGTTGAGGACTCTACAGAGTGATAGTGATAGTGGTGGACTCTACAGAGTGATAGTGATAGTGATAGTGGTGTGGACTCTACAGAGTGATAGTGGTGTGGACTCTACAGAGTGATAGTGGTGTGGACTCTACAGAGTGATAGTGGTGTGGACTCTACAGAGTGATAGTGGTGTGGACTCTACAGAGTGATAGTGGTGTGGACTCTACAGAGTGATAGTGGTGTGGACTCTACAGAGTGATAGTGGTGTGGACTCTACAGAGTGATAGTGGTGTGGACTCTACAGAGTGATAGTGATAGTGGTGTGACTCTACAGAGTGATAGTGATAGTGGTGTGGACTCTACAGAGTGATAGTGATAGTGGTGTGGACTCTACAGAGTGATAGTGGTGTGGACTCTACAGAGTGATAGTGGTAGTGATAGTGGTGTGGACTCTACAGGGTGATAGTGGTGTGGACTCTACAGAGTGATAGTGGTGTGGACTCTACAGAGTGATAGTGGTGTGGACTCTACAGAGTGGTAGTGATAGTGGTGTGGACTCTACAGAGTGATAGTGGTGTGGACTCTACAGAGTGATAGTGATAGTGGTGTGGACTCTACAGAGTGGTAGTGGTGTGGACTCTACAGAGTGATAGTGATAGTGGTGTGGACTCTACAGAGTGATAGTGATAGTGGTGTGGACTCTACAGAGTGATAGTGATAGTGGTGGACTCTACAGAGTGATAGTGATAGTGGTGTGGACTCTACAGAGTGATAGTGGTGTGGACTCTACAGAGTGATAGTGGTGTGGACTCTACAGAGTGATAGTGGTGTGGACTCTACAGAGTGATAGTGGTGTGGACTCTACAGAGTGATAGTGGTGTGGACTCTACAGGTGATAGTGATAGTGGTGTGGACTCTACAGAGTGATAGTGGTGTGGACTCTACAGGGTGATAGTGATAGTGGTGGGACTCTACAGAGTGATAGTGGTGTGGACTCTACAGAGTGATAGTGGTGTGGGACTCTACAGAGTGATAGTGGTGTGGACTCTACAGAGTGATAGTGGTGTGGACTCTACAGAGTGATAGTGGTGTGGACTCTACAGAGTGATAGTGGTGTGGACTCTACAGAGTGATAGTGGTGTGGACTCTACAGAGTGATAGTGGTGTGGACTCTACAGAGTGATAGTGGTGTGGACTCTACAGAGTGATAGTGGTGTGGACTCTACAGAGTGATAGTGGTGTGGACTCTACAGAGTGATAGTGGTGTGGACTCTACAGAGTGATAGTGGTGTGGACTCTACAGAGTGATAGTGGTGTGGACTCTACAGAGTGATAGTGGTGTGGACTCTACAGAGTGATAGTGGTGTGGACTCTACAGAGTGATAGTGGTGTGGGACTCTACAGAGTGATGATAGTGGTGTGGACTCTACAGAGTGATAGTGGTGTGGACTCTACAGAGTGATAGTGGTGTGGACTCTACAGAGTGATAGTGATAGTGGTGTGGACTCTACAGAGTGATAGTGATAGTGGTGTGGACTCTACAGAGTGATAGTGGTGTGGACTCTACAGAGTGATAGTGGTGTGGACTCTACAGAGTGATAGTGATAGTGGTGTGGACTCTACAGAGTGATAGTGATAGTGGTGTGGACTCTACAGAGTGATAGTGGTGTGGACTCTACAGAGTGATAGTGGTGTGGACTCTACAGAGTGATAGTGATAGTGGTGTGGACTCTACAGGTGATAGTGATAGTGGTGTGGACTCTACAGAGTGATAGTGGTGTGGACTCTACAGAGTGATAGTGGTGTGGACTCTACAGAGTGATAGTGATAGTGGTGTGGACTCTACAGAGTGATAGTGGTGTGGACTCTACAGAGTGATAGTGGTGTGGACTCTACAGAGTGATAGTGGTGTGGACTCTACAGAGTGATAGTGTTGTGGACTCTACAGGGTGATAGTGGTGTGGACTCTACAGAGTGATAGTGGTGTGGACTCTACAGAGTGATAGTGGTGTGGACTCTACAGAGTGATAGTGGTGTGGACTCTACAGAGTGATAGTGTTGTGGGACTCTACAGATAGTGATAGTGGTGTGGACTCTACAGAGTGATAGTGTTGTGGACTCTACAGAGTGATAGTGATAGTGGTGTGGACTCTACAGGGTGATAGTGTTGTGGACTCTACAGAGTGATAGTGATAGTGGTGTGGACTCTACAGAGTGATAGTGTTGTGGACTCTACAGGGTGATAGTGGTGTGGACTCTACAGAGTGATAGTGGTGTGGACTCTACAGAGTGATAGTGGTGTGGACTCTACAGAGTGATAGTGGTGTGGACTCTACAGGGTGATAGTGGTGTGGACTCTAGTGGTGGTGTGGACTCTACAGAGTGATAGTGATAGTGTGGACTCTACAGAGTGATAGTGGTGTGGACTCTACAGAGTGATAGTGGTGTGGACTCTACAGAGTGATAGTGGTGTGGATGGACTCTACAGAGTGATAGTGGTGTGGACTCTACAGAGTGATAGTGGTGTGGACTCTACAGAGTGATAGTGGTGTGGACTCTACAGAGTGATAGTGATAGTGGTGTGGACTCTACAGAGTGATAGTGGTGTGGACTCTACAGAGTGATAGTGGTGTGGACTCTACAGAGTGATAGTGGTGTGGACTCTACAGAGTGATAGTGGTGTGGACTCTACAGAGGATAGTGGTGTGGACTCTACAGAGTGACTAGTGATAGTGGTGTGGACTCTACAGAGTGATAGTGGTAGTGGACTCTACAGAGTGATAGTGGTGTGGATAGTGATAGTGTGGACTCTACAGAGTGATAGTGGTGTGGACTCTACAGAGTGATAGTGGTGTGGACTCTACAGAGTGTGATAGTGGTGTGGACTCTACAGAGTGATAGTGGTGTGGACTCTACAGAGTGATAGTGGTGTGGACTCTACAGAGTGATAGTGGTGTGGACTCTACAGGTGATAGTGATAGTGGTGTGGACTCTACAGAGTGATAGTGATAGTGGTGTGGACTCTACAGAGTGATAGTGGTGTGGACTCTACAGAGTGATAGTGGTGTGGACTCTACAGAGTGATAGTGGTGTGGACTCTACAGAGTGATAGTGGTGTGGACTCTACAGAGTGATAGTGGTGTGGACTCTACAGAGTGATAGTGGTGTGGACTCTATGAGTGGTGTGGACTCTACAGAGTGATAGTGGTGTGGACTCTACAGAGTGATAGTGGTGTGGACTCTAGTGGTGTGGACTCTACAGAGTGATAGTGGTGTGGACTCTAGTGATAGTGGTGTGGACTCTACAGAGTGATAGTGATAGTGGTGTGGACTCTACAGAGTGACTCTACAGAGTGATAGTGGTGGGACTCTACAGAGTGATAGTGGTGTGGACTCTACAGAGTGATAGTGATAGTGGTGTGGACTCTACAGAGTGATAGTGATAGTGGTGGACTCTACAGAGTGATGATAGTGGTGTGGACTCTACAGAGTGATAGTGGTGTGGACTCTACAGAGTGATAGTGTGTGGACTCTACAGAGTGATAGTGTTGTGGACTCTACAGAGTGATAGTGATAGTGGTGTGGACTCTACAGAGTGATAGTGGTGTGGACTCTACAGAGTGATAGTGGTGTGGACTCTACAGAGTGATAGTGATAGTGTTGTGGACTCTACAGGGTGATAGTGGTGTGGACTCTACAGAGTGATAGTGGTGTGGACTCTACAGAGTGATAGTGGTGTGGACTCTACAGAGTGATAGTGGTGTGGACTCTACAGAGTGATAGTGGTGTGGACTCTACAGAGTGATAGTGATAGTGGTGTGGACTCTACAGAGTGATAGTGGTGTGGACTCTACAGAGTGATAGTGATAGTGGTGTGGACTCTACAGGGTGATAGTGGTGTGGACTCTACAGAGTGATAGTGATAGTGGTGTGGACTCTACAGAGTGATAGTGTTGTGGACTCTACAGGGTGATAGTGGTGTGGACTCTACAGAGTGATAGTGGTGTGGACTCTACAGAGTGATAGTGGTGTGGACTCTACAGAGTGATAGTGGTGTGGACTCTACAGAGTGATAGTGGTGTGGACTCTACAGAGTGATAGTGATAGTGGTGTGGACTCTACAGAGTGATAGTGTGTGGACTCTACAGAGTGATAGTGATAGTGGTGTGGACTCTACAGGGTGATAGTGGTGTGGACTCTACAGAGTGATAGTGATAGTGGTGGACTCTACAGGGTGATAGTGGTGTGGACTCTACAGGGTGATAGTGGTGTGGACTC
>NW_024609630.1:205000-207500 GCF_018296145.1 Oncorhynchus tshawytscha | reverse complement strand
AGGTTGGAAGTGGTTTGTGGATGGCATATGTATTCTAAGAATGGATATATTTTAGCTGTGTCCCAAATGGCCAAATATTTTTCATAGGGCTCTAGTAAAATTTAGGGCACTATATATATAAGGATTAGGGTGCTATTGGGACTCAAACATTCTCTAAGGTGCTTTCAGGACGGTGATGAGGGTACATATACTGTATAGGGATTAGGGTACTATTGGGACTCACACGTTCTCTAGGGTGCTTTAAGGACAGTGTTGAGGACACAGTGATATATAAGAGGAGTCAGAGGTGCAGCACGGTACACTAATCTCTGAGCTGGTCTACCTGTGTGTTAATCTCTGAGCTGGTCTACCTGTATGTTAATCTCTGAGCTGGTCTACCTGTATGTTAATCTCTGAGCTGGTCTACCTGTGTGTTAATCTCTGAGCTGGTCTACCTGTATGTTAATCTCTGAGCTGGTCTACCTGTGTGTTAATCTCTGAGCTGGTCTACCTGTGTGTTAATCTCTGAGCTGGTCTACCTGTGTGTTAATCTCTGAGCTGGTCTACCTGTGTGTTAATCTCTGAGCTGGTCTACCTGTGTGTTAATCTCTGAGCTGGTCTACCTGTCTGTTAATCTCTGAGCTGGTCTACCTGTCTGTTAATCTCTGAGCTGGTCTGTCTGTGTGTTAATCTCTGAGCTGGTGTGTGTGTGTGTTAATCTCTGAGCTGGTGTGTGGGTGTGTGTTAATCTCCGAGCTGGTGTGTGTGTGTTAATCTCCGAGCTGGTCTACCTGTGTGTTAATCTCTGAGCTGGTCTACCTGTCTGTTAATCTCTGAGCTGGTCTACCTGTGTGTTAATCTCTGAGCTGGTCTACCTGTGTGTTAATCTCTGAGCTGGTCTACCTGTGTGTTAATCTCTGAGCTGGTCTACCTGTGTGTTAATCTCTGAGCTGGTCTACCTGTGTGTTAATCTCTGAGCTGGTCTACCTGTGTGTTAATCTCTGAGCTGGTCTACCTGTGTGTTAATCTCTGAGCTGGTCTACCTGTCTGTTAATCTCTGAGCTGGTCTACCTGTGTGTTAATCTCTGAGCTGGTCTACCTGTCTGTTAATCTCTGAGCTGGTCTACCTGTGTGTTAATCTCTGAGCTGGTCTACCTGTGTGTTAATCTCTGAGCTGGTCTACCTGTGTGTTAATCTCTGAGCTGGTCTACCTGTGTGTTAATCTCTGAGCTGGTCTACCTGTGTGTTAATCTCTGAGCTGGCCTACCTGTCTGTTAATCTCTGAGCTGGTCTACCTGTCTGTTAATCTCTGAGCTGGTGTGTGTGTGTGGTGTATAGATTCCACCCAATCAAAGGGATCCTGCTGCACGTTGTCCCTGTGTGTTTCTCTTAATGTCAGAGATAGAAGGACTCTTCCACACTAAAGCTGACTTCAAACTCGAGTGACTGACTGGTGACCCAGTATGACATGATCATTTAGAGAGCCTCGACTTCGGGCGATGTCATTTACAAAATAGCCTCCAACACTCTACTCAACAAATTGGATGCAGTCTATCACAGTGCCATCCGTTTTGTCACCAAAGCCCCATATACTACCCACCATTGCGACCTGTACGCTCTCGTTGGCTGGCCCTCTTTTCATACTCGTCGCCAAACCCACTGGCTCCATGTCATCTACAAGACCCTGCTAGGTAAAGTCCCCCTTATCTCAGCTCACTGGTCACCATAGCAGCACCCCCCCGTAGCACGCGCTCCAGCAGGTATATCTCTCTGGTCACCCCCAAAACCAATTATTCCTTTGGCCCCCTCTCCTTCCAGTTCTCTGCTGCCAATGACTGGAACGAATGACAAAAATCTCTGAAACTGGAAACACTTATCTCCCTCACTAGCTTTAAGCACCAGCTGTCAGAGCAGCTCACAGATTACTGCGCCTGTACGTAGCCCATCTGTAAATAGCCCATCCAATCTACCTCATCCCCATACTGGTATTTATTTATCTTGCTCCTTTGCACCCCGTATCTCTACTTGCACATTCATCTTCTGTATATCCTACCATTCCAGTGTTTAATTGCTATATTGTAATTACTTTGCCACTATGGCCTATTTTTTGCCTTACCTCTCTTATCCTATCTCTTTGCACACACTGTATATAGACTTGTTCTACTGTATTATTGACTGTATGTTTGTTTTACTCCATGTGTAACTCTGTGTTGTTGTTTGTGTCGAACTGCTTTGCTTTATCTTGGTTTACCTTTACCTGGCAAATAAAGGTGACATATAAATAAATAAATAAAGAACGACTGGTCTAGATGTGACTGCATGGTGACCCAGTATGACATGATAACTTAGAGAACGACTGGTCTAGATGTGACTGCATGGTGACCCAGTATGACATGATAACTTAGAGAACGACTGGTCTAGATGTGACTGCATGGTGACCCAGTATGACATGATAACTTAGAGAACGACTGGTCTAGATGTGACTGCATGGTGACCCAGTATGACATGATAACTTAGAGAC
>NW_024609630.1:157500-200000 GCF_018296145.1 Oncorhynchus tshawytscha | reverse complement strand
TCCCAGGAGAGGGCCTGAAGACCGAGAGTCCCAGGAGAGGGCCTGAAGACCGAGAGTCCCAGGAGAGGGCCTGAAGACCGAGAGTCCCAGGAGAGGGCCTGAAGACAGAGAGTCCCAGGAGAGGGCCTGAAGACAGAGAGTCCCAGGAGAGGGCCTGAAGACAGAGAGTCCCAGGAGAGGGCCTGAAGACAGAGAGTCCCAGGAGAGGGCCTCCCAGGAGAGGGCCTGAAGAGAGAGATTCAGGAGAGGGTCTGAAGACAGAGAGATTCAGGAGAGGGCCTGGAAGGGCCCGACAGAGAGTCCCAGGAGAGGGCCTCCCCCAGGAGAGGGCCTGAAGACAGAGAGTCCCTGAAGACAGAGAGTCCCAGGAGAGGGTCTGAAGACAGAGAGATTCAGGAGAGGGTCTGACGACAGAGAGATTCAGGAGAGGGTCTGACGACAGAGAGATTCAGGAGAGGGTCTGAAGACAGAGAGATTCAGGAGAGGGCCTGAAGACAGAGAGTCCCAGGAGAGGGCCTGAAGACAGAGAGTCCCTGAAGACAGAGAGTCCCAGGAGAGGGTCTGAAGACAGAGAGATTCAGGAGAGGGCCTGAAGACAGAGAGATTCAGGAGAGGGTCTGACGACAGAGAGATTCAGGAGAGGGTCTGACGACAGAGAGATTCAGGAGAGGGTCTGACGACAGAGAGATTCAGGAGAGGGTCTGACGACAGAGAGATTCAGGAGAGGGTCTGAAGACAGAGAGATTCAGGAGAGGGTCTGAAGACAGAGAGATTCAGGAGAGGGCCCGAAGACAGAGAGTCCCAGGAGAGGGCCTGAAGACCGAGAGTCCCAGGAGAGGGCCTGAAGACAGAGAGTCCCTGAAGACAGAGAGTCCCAGGAGAGGGTCTGACGACAGAGAGATTCAGGAGAGGGTCTGACGACAGAGAGATTCAGGAGAGGGTCTGACGACAGAGAGATTCAGGAGAGGGTCTGACGACAGAGAGATTCAGGAGAGGGTCTGAAGACAGAGAGATTCAGGAGAGGGTCTGAAGACAGAGAGATTCAGGAGAGGGTCTGAAGACAGAGAGATTCAGGAGAGGGCCTGAAGACAGAGAGATTCAAAGTGCCTCTTTTCCTCTTTATATTTGTATCCCCGTCTTCTTCTCTGCTCTGTCCTGCAGAACGCCTCTGGAATTTGTGCGCTCCACTTTCTCTTCCAGTCCTCTTTGTCTGGTGTGTATAAGTGCTGTGCTGAGTAACTAGTAGTGTTCTGGAGGAGGAGGAGGAGGGAGGAAGGAGGAGGAGGGAGGCAACATAACGGGATCACCAGCTACATCTCTCTCTCTACTCTTGTCGAGAGGCATTACGTTTGGAGACCTAGATGTGGTTGACTGGACGGGGTTGTTCTCCCGTTATCCCTGTGTGTGTTCGTCGTGGTGTACTCAGCCAGGGCTGTGGGCTGAGGGCTTAGTAACGCTGCTATGGTGCAGGAGGAAACTACTGTCCAGAAGCCAGGGGGTAGAGCTGCCCTGGGACAGCAGGTGTTTGTGTCGTTTCATCCTGCCGGACTCTAGGGACAGTCTGACTCTGACATGGCGTTCCTTTGCGGAGGCAGTCAGGCTTTCCATTCTGCTGTGGGTGAGTACAGAGACGACACAGAGACAGGAGACATGGCCTTCAGGACCTCACAGGGATTATTCTGTTGTCACGCGACTCCTTCGTGTCAGATAGTGAAATATCTTCTGTTGTTTTCTAATCACTGTTTAATAGAGGTATTGTCCTCCAGCTGACAGTAGGTAGTAGACAGCAGGTGGATTTAGTCAACCCAGATACTTCAACGTAGAGGAGTCTGGTACCTGAAGCAGCAAAGTAGAGGAGTCTGGTACCTGAAGCAGCCCAGTAGAGGAGTCTGGTACCTGATGCAGCAAAGTAGAGGAGTCTGGTACCTGAAGCAGCACAGTAGAGGAGTCTGGTACCTGAAGCAGCACAGTAGAGGAGTCTGGTACCTGAAGCAGCACAGTAGAGGAGTCTGGTACCTGATGCAGCAAAGTAGAGGAGTCTGGTACCTGATGCAGCAACGTAGAGTCTGGTACCTGATGCAGCAACGTAGAGGAGTCTGGTACCTGATGCAGCAAAGTAGAGGAGTCTGGTACCTGATGCAGCAACGTAGAGGAGTCTGGTACCTGATGCAGCAACGTAGAGGAGTCTGGTACCTGATGCAGCAGTAGAGGAGTCTGGTACCTGAAGTAGCAACGTAGAGGAGTCTGGTACCTGAAGCAGCCCAGTAGAGAGTCTGGTACCTGAAGCAGCACAGTAGAGGAGTCTGGTACCTGAAGCAGCACAGTAGAGGAGTCTGGTACCTGAAGCAGCACAGTAGAGGAGTCTGGTACCTGAAGCAGCACAGTAGAGGAGTCTGGTACCTGAAGCAGCACAGTAGAGGAGTCTGGTACCTGATGCAGCACAGTAGAGGAGTCTGGTACCTGATGCAGCACAGTAGAGGAGTCTGGTACCTGAAGCAGCAACTTAGGAGAGTCTGGTACCTGAAGCAGCAACTTAGGAGTCTGGTACCTGAAGCAGCAACTTAGAGAGTCTGGTACCTGAAGCAGCAACTTAGGAGAGTCTGGTACCTGAAGCAGCAACTTAGGAGAGTCTGGTACCTGAAGCAGCAACTTAGGAGAGTCTGGTACCTGAAGCAGCAAAGTAGAGGAGTCTGGTACCTGAAGCAGCAAAGTAGAGGAGTCTGGTACCTGAAGCAGCAAAGTAGAGGAGTCTGGTACCTGAAGCAGCAACGTAGAGGAGTCTGGTACCTGAAGCAGCAACGTGCAGCAGCACAGTAGAGGAGTCTGGTACCTGAAGCAGCACAGTGCTGGTACCTGAAGCAGCACAGTAGAGAGTCTGGTACCTGAAGCAGCACAGTCTGGTACCTGAAGCAGCACAGTGCTGGTACCTGAAGCAGCACAGTAGAGGAGTCTGGTACCTGAAGCAGCACAGTAGAGGAGTCTGGTACCTGAAGCAGCACAGTAGAGGAGTCAGAAGCAGCACAGTAGAGGAGTCTGGTACCTGAAGCAGCACAGTAGAGGAGTCAACAGCACAGTAGAGGAGTCTGGTACCTGAAGCAGCACAGTAGAGGAGTCTGGTACCTGAAGCAGCACAGTAGAGGAGTCTGGTACCTGAAGCAGCACAGTAGAGGAGTCTGGTACCTGAAGCAGCACAGTAGAGGAGTCTGGTACCTGAAACAGCACAGTAGAGGAGTCTGGTACCTGAAGCAGCACAGTAGAGGAGTCTGGTACCTGAAGCAGCAACGCTGGTACCTGAAGCAGCAACGTAGAGGAGTCTGGTACCTGAAGCAGCAGCTGGTACCTGAAGCAGCACAGTAGAGGAGTCTGGTACCTGAAGCAGCACAGTCTGGTACCTGAAGCAGCACAGTAGAGGAGTCTGGTACCTGAAGCAGCACAGTAGAGGAGTCTGGTACCTGAAGCAGCACAGTAGAGGAGTCTGGTACCTGAAGCAGCACAGTAGAGGAGTCTGGTACCTGAAGCAGCACAGTAGAGGAGTCTGGTACCTGAAACAGCACAGTAGAGGAGTCTGGTACCTGAAACAGCACAGTAGAGGAGTCTGGTACCTGAAGCAGCAACGTAGAGGAGTCTGGTACCTGAAGCAGCAAAGTAGAGGAGTCTGGTACCTGAAGCAGCAACGTAGAGGAGTCTGGTACCTGAAGCAGCAACGTAGAGGAGTCTGGTACCTGAAGCAGCACAGTAGAGGAGTCTGGTACCTGAAGCAGCACCGTAGAGGAGTCTGGTACCTGAAGCAGCACAGTAGAGGAGTCTGGTACCTGAAGCAGCACAGTAGAGGAGTCTGGTACCTGAAGCAGCACAGTAGAGGAGTCTGGTACCTGAAGCAGCACAGTAGGGAGTCTGGTACCTGAAGCAGCACAGTAGCCTGTCTGGTACCTGAAACAGCACAGTAGAGGAGTCTGGTACCTGAAGCAGCACAGTAGAGGAGTCTGGTACCTGAAACAGCACAGTAGAGGAGTCTGGTACCTGAAGTAGCCCAGTAGAGGAGTCTGGTACCTGAAGCAGCACAGTAGAGGAGTCTGGTACCTGAAGCAGCACAGTAGAGGAGTCTGGTACCTGAAGCAGCACAGTAGAGGAGTCTGGTACCTGAAGCAGCACAGTAGAGGAGTCTGGTACCTGAAGCAGCACAGTAGAGGAGTCTGGTACCTGAAGCAGCACAGTAGAGGAGTCTGGTACCTGAAGCAGCACAGTAGAGGAGTCTGGTACCTGAAGCAGCAGAGGAGTCTGGTACCTGAAGCAGCAACGTCTGGTACCTGAAGCAGCACAGTAGAGGAGTCTGGTACCTGAAGCAGCACAGTAGAGGAGTCTGGTACCTGAAGCAGCACAGTAGAGGAGTCTCCTGAAACAGCACAGTAGAGGAGTCTGGTACCTGAAGCAGCACAGTAGAGGAGTCTGGTACATGAAACAGCACAGTAGAGGAGTCTGGTACCTGAAACAGCACAGTAGAGGAGTCTGGTACCTGAAGCAGCACAGTAGAGGAGTCTGGTACATGAAACAGCACAGTAGAGGAGTCTGGTACCTGAAACAGCAGATGCAATCAGAAGTCAAATAGTTTTACGATCGCTAAACGACATGCTGTTGGAACTTTAACGACGGGGGGCTTGCTGTCTTGTCTAGTCTGTAGGAAGTACCTCTGGGATATGTGCCTGTGTTGTAATGTCAGAGCCGGGAGAGGCTGGTGAACATCTCTCAGGGTGTCAGGTCGTTAAGCAGTCTCCATTAAAATGTCATCCTTCTCTTCTTCCCTCCTCCTCCTCTCTCCCTTCCCTCCTCCTCTCCTTCCCTCCTGTTTTCCCCTCCTCCCTTCACTCCTCCTCTCCTTCCCTCCTGCTTCCCTCTCCTCCTCCCCCCCCTCATCTCCTTCCCTCCTGCTTCCCTCTCCTCCTCTCCTTCCCTCCTGTTTCACCCTCCTCCTCTCCTTCCCTCCTCCTCTCCTTCCCTCCTGTTTTCCTCTCCTCTGACTCAGGCGGTAATAAATGGAGGCTTTATTTCCCATCTCTACACATCCATTTGTCAGCTACAATACTGTGCACTGTAGAGAAGACGAGGGAGGAGTCTGTAGAGAAGACAAGGGAGGAGTCTGTAGAGAAGACGAGGAAGGAGTCTGTAGAGAAGACGAGGGAGTAGTCTGTAGAGAAGACGAGGGAGTAGTCTGTAGAGAAGACGAGGGAGGAGTCTGTAGAGAAGACGAGGGAGGAGCCTGTAGAGAAGACGAGGGAGGAGCCTGTAGAGAAGACGAGGGAGGAGTCTGTAGAGAAGACGAGGGAGGAGTCTGTAGAGAAGACGAGGGAGGAGTCTGTAGAGAAGACGAGGGAGGAGTCTGTAGAGAAGACGAGGGAGGAGTGTGTAGAGAAGACGAGGGAGGAGTCTGTAGAGAAGGCGAGGGAGGAGTCTGTAGGGAAGACGAGGGAGGAGTCTGTAGAGAAGACGAGGGAGGAGTCTCTGAGGCCAGAGATGTTTAAGATCTGATGATGTGTGTGAGGGGAATGAGTCATGTTGAATTTCCATATTGGTTTTATCCTGGGGTGTAGATCAGAGCATCAGGAGTCTGGAGGGCCTGGCACGATGCTGTCTGGCACGATGCTGTCTGTCAATGTTAAGACACTGGTGTGTCTGTTACATGAATGAGTGTGTGTAAGTTGTGTTTTAGTGGGTATGTGTGTGAGTGTCTGTCTGTCTGTCTCGTCAGTCTGTGCATTATGGCTGGTATTTTAGGCACACCATGGACTCTGTGTTCTTGTGTTTCCTCTGAGGCCCCTCTCTCCCTCTCTCTCTCTGTCTCTTTCTCTCTCTGTCTCTCTCTCTCTGTCTCTCTCTCTGTCTCTCTCTCTCTATATATATATATATGTCTCTTTCTCTCTGTCTCTCTCTCTGTCTCTCTCTCTCTCTCTCTCTGCTCTCTCTCTCTCTCTCTCTCTCTCTCTCTCTCTGTCTCTTTCTCTCTCTCTCTATCTGTCTCTTTCTCTCTCTCTCTCTCTCTCTCTCTCTCTCTCTCTCTCTCTCTGTATCTCTCTCTCTCTCTGTCTCTCTCTCACCCCCTCTCTCTCTCTCTCTCTCACCCCCTCTCTCTCTCTCTCTGTCTCTCTGTCTCTCTCTCTCTCTCTCTCTCGCTCTCTGAGTTGTCTCTCTCAGTGTGACAGAACCACAGGGGAGTCCCAAATGGCACTCTATTCCCTACATAGTGCACTATCCTACGCCGCACTGCTTCTCTCAGAGACGGGCCTCGCTCCCAGAACCAGGTCAAGGGGGATAATGTCCAATATTTCCAAAGCGGTGTTGGGGCTCAGCTGTGAGGCTGTGAGCAACTCTTCGTTGTATATTAACACATTAATTCAATGAAAGACAAAGCGCAGGGGCAACAGATGACAACATGTTCTGTGTCAACACGATAAATATGGTGACAATGCTGTCAGGGTGAGGAAAAGGGCACTCTCAGAGTTATACAATACATATCTTGGTTTTATTTTTTACGATGAACATGTTATAATGCACTACTGTAAAGGCTTATAATTATAAAGCCCGGCTCCACAACTGTTGGCCATCTGTAGCCTGTGTGGATTCGCCATCTGTAGACCTATTTTATCTGATGAAAAATGTGCCAAAATGTCTGGAGTTGACAGGCATTGATCTTTCACACCACGGTACGGCTGTGGCAACAGCTTTCGCTGAATATCGACATTTAAAAAATAAAATAATATTTGATGATTAAAATCTCATAAAAACGATGTTGAACAGAGAAGATTGTTTGGCTGAAACATCCAGACAGATACAGTACATGGTACTTGGCTGAAACATCCTGACAGATATAGTACATGGTACATGGCTGAAACATCCTAACAGATACAGTACATGGTACCTGGCTGAAACATCCTGACAGATATAGTACATGGTACATGGCTGAAACATCCTGACAGATATAGTACATGGTACATGGCTGAAACATCCTGACAGAGACAGTACATGGTACATGGCTGAAACATCCTAACAGATACAGTACATGGTACATGGCTGAAACATCCTAACAGATACAGTACATGGTACATGGCTGAAACATCCTGACAGAGACAGTACAGCCATGGTTTTCAGCTCTGTGTGTGCTGTCCTACCAACTCCTATGACCATTGTCACAAGTGGGACAAGACACCACAAACATATCTAGGACCAGGAAAACAAAATGGCATGTAAAATTAGTAGGTAGATGAGGTATTATAACCTGACAGAGGCCTGCTAGATGAGGTATTATAACCTGACAGAGCCAGAGGCCTGCTAGATGAGGTATTATAACCTGACAGAGGCCTGCTAGATGAGGTATTATAACCTGACAGAGCCAGAGGCCTGCTAGATGAGGTATTATAACCTGACAGAGGCCTGCTAGATGAGGTATTATAACCTAACAGAGGCCTGCTAGATGAGGTATTATAACCTGACAGAGGCCTGCTAGATGAGGTATTATAACCTGAGGCCTGCTAGAGCCAGAGGCCTGCTAGATGAGGTATTATAACCTGACAGAGGTCTGCTAGATGAGGTATTATAACCTGACAGAGGTCTGCTAGATGAGGTATTATAACCTGACAGAGCCAGAGGAGGCCTGCTAGATGAGGTATTATAACCTGACAGAGGCCTGCTAGAGATTATAACCTGACAGAGGTATAGATATAATAACCTGACAGAGGCCTGCTAGATGAGGTATTATAACCTGACAGAGGCCTGCTAGATGAGGTATTATAACCTGACAGAGGCCTGCTAGATGAGGTATTATAACCTGACAGAGGCTGCTAGATGAGGTATTATAACCTGACAGAGGCCTGCTAGATGAGGTATTATAACCTGAACAGAGGCCTGCTAGATGAGGTATTATAACCTGACAGAGGCCTGCTAGATGAGGTATTATAACCTGACAGAGGCCTGCTAGATGAGGTATTATAACCTGACAGAGGCCTGCTAGATGAGGTATTATAACCTGACAGAGGCCTACTAGATGAGGTATTATAACCTAACAGAGGCCTGCTAGATGAGGTATTATAACCTGACAGAGGCCTGCTAGATGAGGTATTATAACCTGACAGAGGCCTAGATGAGGTATTATAACCTGACTAGATGAGGTATTATAACCTGACAGAGGCCTGCTAGATGAGGTATTATAACCTGACAGAGGCCTGCTAGATGAGGTATTATAACCTGACAGAGGCCTGCTAGATGAGGTATTATAACCTGACAGAGGCCTGCTAGATGAGGTATTATAACCTGACAGAGGCCTACTAGATGAGGTATTATAACCTGACAGAGGCCTGCTAGATGAGGTATTATAACCTGACAGAGGCCTGCTAGATGAGGTATTATAACCTGACAGAGGCCTGCTAGATGAGGTATTATAACCTGACAGAGGCCTACTAGATGAGGTATTATAACCTGACAGAGGCCTGCTAGATGAGGTATTATAACCTGACAGAGGCCTGCTAGATGAGGTATTATAACCTGACAGAGGCCTGCTAGATGAGGTATTATAACCTGACAGAGGCCTGCTAGATGAGGTATTATAACCTGACAGAGGCCTACTAGATGAGGTATTATAACCTGACAGAGGCCTACTAGATGAGATGAGGGCCTATTATAATAACCTGACAGAGGCCTGCTAGATGAGGTATTATAACCTGACAGAGGCCTGCTAGATGAGGTATTATAACCTGACAGAGGCCTGCTAGATGAGGTATTATAACCTGAGAGGCCTGAGATGAAGAGATTATAACCTGACAGAGGCCTGCTAGATGAGGTATTATAACCTGACAGAGGCCTGCTAGATGAGGTATTATAACCTGACAGAGGCCTGCTAGATGAGGTATTATAACCAGACAGAGGCCTGCTAGATGAGGTATTATAACCAGACAGAGGCCTGCTAGATGAGGTATTATAACCAGACAGAGGCCTGCTAGATGAGGTATTATAACCAGACAGAGGCCTGCTAGATGAGGTATTATAACCAGACAGAGGCCTGCTAGATGAGGTATTATAACCAGACAGAGGCCTGCTAGATGAGGTATTATAACAGACAGAGGCCTGCTAGATGAGGTATTATAACCTGACAGAGGCCTGCTAGATGAGGTCTGTACATAATGATGAAGAGAGATGTTTAAGCATCAGCTTGGCATGACGACAGACTTCATCTCATCAGGTTCCTCACCAGATCAGTCTTAAGAGACATGATTCAGTGTTTCCTTCTGAAGATCTACAGCTTACTACAGATCCGCCTCCCTCCAACATAGAAATAATATTGACATAAAAAAAGACATTTCCTGGAATAGCTGACCTTGTTGTCTTACTTGAATTGGTTTAGGGACGTTGGAGTTGAACCACAGCAGCTCCCCTAGCAGCTTGTTAAGCACCAGAGCTACTAGGCTGCGTCCCAAAAGGCACCCTATTCCCTATGGACCGGCACTATGGACCGGCACTATGGACCGGCACCATCAGGTCCTAATGGCCTGGTACTCAGGGCTCTATTGTTCATCTAACCACTCTGACATCAATGCAAATACAATCTAAAATCACATCAAACACGGATCATCCAAACAGTATCCTGCTTTTAAAACTCACCTCACTGTGATGATCAATTTGAAGAAAGAAGTTCAACAGCAGGTTGAACCTGAGTGGAACACATGGTCGTTGTGGATGTTGTTTCTAGAATGTATAGATAGGCCTGTACTAGACAGACTGGTTACCTGATGGGTAAAAAGATGGACTGGTTACCTGATGGGAGAGAATGTAAAGGCCTATACTAGACGGACTGGTTACCTGATGGGAGAGAACGTAAAGGCCTATACTAGACGGACTGGTTACCTGATGGGAGAGAACGTAAAGGCCTATACTAGATGGACTGGTTACCTGATGGGAGAGAACGTAAAGGCCTGTACTAGATGGACTGGTTACCTGATGGGAGAGAACGTAAAGGCCTGTACTAGATGGACTGGTTACCTGATGGGAGAGAACGTAAAGGCCTATACTAGACGGACTGGTTACCTGATGGGAGAGAACGTAAAGGCCTATACTAGACAGACTGGTTACCTGATGGGAGAGAACGTAAAGGCCTATACTAGACAGACTGGTTACCTGATGGGAGAGAACGTAAAGGCCTATACTAGACAGACTGGTTACCTGATGGGAGAGAACGTAAAGGCCTATACTAGATGGACTGGTTACCTGATGGGAGAGAACGTAAAGGCCTATACTAGACAGACTGGTTACCTGATGGGAGAGAACGTAAAGGCCTATACTAGATGGACTGGTTACCTGATGGGAGAGAACGTAAAGGCCTATACTGGACAGACTGGTTACCTGATGGGAGAGAACGTAAAGGCCTATACTAGATGGACTGGTTACCTGATGCTACACTCCTAACTTTATAACCATGAGTCTGGGAGAGAATGTATAGGCTTAGATGGTTGCTGTTGGTTCATTGATTAGTTGGGCGGCTTACAAAGTTAGTCTACAATTATAGTGAATTTGTATTTGATTTTCAATAGTCTACTAATTGGGGATTTTTAAATATTTTGCTAATTAATAGGCTGACACATTACCTTTAGCTCCAGAATATCTCACCACCGTACGTGTCCATCTCCTCCTCTCTTCTTCTTCGTTCCTTTCTCCAGCGTGCAGAGGAGAAGGGCCTGTCAACAGTTACATGAGATATGTTTTAAGTTGTGAAGACATATTACGACGATCGACGTTCCCGAAACAGATTTCACTTGGTTATTCCAAAATGACGCTCTCGAGTAGGAGAGCCCCACGGCATGCAGAGTTTGGGCAGAATATCGCCTGTCACGCAATGAGAGGCTGCATGCTTCTAAGTGTTCTCGTAAGCCCAGACGTTTCTGTGTATGATCCCATATGAAAGCCGAGTGTTGATGGTTGTGACTCATAAATGGAGGATCCCAGCTGCTACTAGGTATTTCTCAGCAGCTGATATTAAACACATTGTGACCTTAGTATTATTTTGTTTTCTTTATATATTTTGGTTCGGTCAGGGTGTGACATGGGTGATGTATATGTTTTTTTGTTACCCTGTCTAGGGGTTTTGTATGTCTACGGGTGTTTTCACTATGTCTAGGTGTTTATGTAAGTCTATGTAGGTCTATGGTTGCCTGGATTGGTTCTAAATTAGAGGCAGCTGTTTATCGTTGTCTCTGATTGGGAACCATATTTAGGCAGCCATATTCCTTGGGTATTTTGTGGGTTATTGTCTATGGTTAGTTGTCTGTGTCTGCACTTGTTATATATCTATCCATTCAACAAACGTGACATATTGTTGTTATAAAACCTGGAGAAGCCGAGCTGGTTGAAAAACCGCAGGGAAAGTGGCCTCCATTTTCTTTCCCAGTGTATACTGATTACAGGGATTTTACCCCTCTGCCTCTGCTCCTGCCCATTGGATAATGGGCCGTTCTAAATCCAAACCAATTTGACATATTAGAAAAGACAAGATTAAATTGAGAATAGTCTGATGGGTGAAAATATGATCACTTGATGAGAGAAACCAGCGTGTGCAGCCTGAGGCAAGGAACAGAGAGAAAAACATTTTTTTTTGGTGATTTTCTCAAATCATCATTAGCCTGTAGTTGGATCATGGGGGTTTGTATCATTCATAACTAAAGATGCCAAATAACTTTAAATCGAGCATCTAGTACCTGTTTCAAATGAACACTTCTACGCTCAACATCATATGCGAACGTCCTGTTTTAACTTAAAAGTCTAATACAATCTACAGCTTGTAATTGCGAGCCAGAGTTGTGCCAACTCTTAACCAAACCCTCTCGCTCCCCAGACACACAGACAGACCTTCTAACTGATGGACAGACAACACACAGTGACTGCCCAGACACACAGAGAAGACACAACACACAGTGGAACACACAGTGACTGCCCAGACACACAGAGAAGACACAACACACAGTGACTGCCCAGACACACAGACAGACCTTCTAACTAACGGACAGAGAAGACACAGTGACTGCCCAGACACACAGACAGACCTTCTAACTAACGGACAGAGAAGACACAGTGACTGCCCAGACACACAGACAGACCTTCTAACTAACGGACAGAGAAGACACAGTGACTGCCCAGACACACAGACAGACCTTCTAACTAACGGACAGAGAAGACACAGTGACTGCCCAGACACACAGACACACCTTCTAACTAACGGACAGAGAAGACACAGTGACTGCCCAGACACACAGACAGACCTTCTAACTAACGGACAGAGAAGACACAGTGACTGCCCAGACACACAGACAGACCTTCTAACTAACGGACAGAGAAGACACAGCACACAGTGACTGCCCAGACACACAGACAGACCTTCTAACTAACGGACAGAGAAGACACAACACACAGTGACTGCCCAGACACACAGACAGACCTTCTAACTAACGGACAGAGAAGACACAACACACAGTGACTGCCCAGACACACAGACAGACCTTCTAACTAACGGACAGAGAAGACACAGTGACTGCCCAGACACACAGACAGACCTTCTAACTAACGGACAGAGAAGACACAGTGACTGCCCAGACACACAGACAGACCTTCTAACTAACGGACAGAGAAGACACAGTGACTGCCCAGACACACAGACAGACCTTCTAACTAACGGACAGAGAAGACACAACACACAGTGACTGCCCAGACACACAGACAGACCTTCTAACTAACGGACAGACAGCACACAGTGACTGCCCAGACACACAGACAGACCTTCTAACTAACGGACAGACAGCACACAGTGACTGCCCAGACACACAGACAGACCTTCTAACTAACGGACAGAGAAGACACAGCACACAGTGACTGCCCAGACACACAGACAGACCTTCTAACTAACGGACAGAGAAGACACAGCACACAGTGACTGCCCAGACACACAGACAGACCTTCTAACTAATGGACAGAGAAGACACAGCACACAGTGACTGCCCAGACACACAGACAGACCTTCTAACTAACGGACAGAGAAGACACAACACACAGTGACTGCCCAGACACACATAGAAGACACAGCACACAGTGACTGCCCAGACACACAGACAGACCTTCTAACTAACGGACAGAGAAGACACAGTGACTGCCCAGACACACAGACAGACCTTCTAACTAACGGACAGAGAAGACACAGTGACTGCCCAGACACACAGACAGACCTTCTAACTAACGGACAGAGAAGACACAGTGACTGCCCAGACACACAGACAGACCTTCTAACTAACGGACAGAGAAGACACAGTGACTGCCCAGACACACAGACAGACCTTCTAACTAACGGACAGAGAAGACACAACACACAGTGACTGCCCAGACACACAGACAGACCTTCTAACTAACGGACAGACAGCACACAGTGACTGCCCAGACACACAGACAGACCTTCTAACTAACGGACAGACAGCACACAGTGACTGCCCAGACACACAGACAGACCTTCTAACTAACGGACAGAGAAGACACAACACACAGTGACTGCCCAGACACACAGACAGACCTTCTAACTAACGGACAGAGAAGACACAACACACAGTGACTGCCCAGACACACAGACAGACCTTCTAACTAACGGACAGACAGCACACAGTGACTGCCCAGACACACAGACAGACCTTCTAACTAACGGACAGAGAAGACACAGTGACTGCCCAGACACACAGACAGACCTTCTAACTAACGGACAGAGAAGACACAGCACACAGTGACTGCCCAGACACACAGACAGACCTTCTAACTAACGGACAGAGAAGACACAGCACACAGTGACTGCCCAGACACACAGACAGACCTTCTAACTAACGGACAGACAGCACACAGTGACTGCCCAGACACACAGACAGACCTTCTAACTAACGGACAGAGAAGACACAGCACACAGTGACTGCCCAGACACACAGACAGACCTTCTAACTAACGGACAGACAGCACACAGTGACTGCCCAGACACACAGACAGACCTTCTAACTAACGGACAGAGAAGACACAACACACAGTGACTGCAAAAAGCCTTTAATGTATCGGCACCTAAGTATCGTGATAATATCATATCGAGACGTGCCTAGTATTCCCCACCCCTTACCCACGCACACACACACATACACACACACACACACACACACACAATCATCTCCACAGGGTAGTGTAATACAAATCCATAGCTCTAGGAGAGGTCATTAATAGAGCGGTAGACAGGGTAGATGGGTCTTATTGATCTGATGGACAGGAGGTCAGAGAGAGGAGGGAAGGGAGAGAAAGAGATGAGGGAGAGGAACAGAGAGAGAGAAAGAGACGAGGGAGAGGAACAGAGAGAGAGAAAGAGATGAGGGAGAGGAACAGAGATAGAGAAAGAGATGAGGGAGAGGAACAGAGAGAGAGAATGAGACGAGGGAGAGGAACAGAGAGAGAGAAAGAGATGAGGGAGAGGAACAGAGAGAGAGAAAGAGATGAGGGAGAGGAACAGAGAGAGAGAATGAGACGAGGGAGAGGAACAGAGAGAGAGAAAGAGATGAGGGAGAGGAACAGAGAGAGAAAGAGATGAGGGAGAGGAACAGAGAGAGAGAATGAGACGAGGGAGAGGAACAGAGAGAGAAAGAGACGAGGGAGAGGAACAGAGAGAGAAAGAGATGAGGGAGAGGAACAGAGAGAGAGAAAGAGACGAGGGAGAGAAACAGAGAGAGAGAAAGAGACGAGGGAGAGGCACAGAGAGAGAAAGAGACGAGGGAGAGGAACAGAGAGAGAGAAAGAGATGAGGGAGAGGAACAGAGAGAGAGAAAGAGATGAGGGAGAGGAACAGAGAGAGAGAATGAGAGGAGGGAGAGGAACAGAGAGAGAAAGAGACGAGGGAGAGGAACAGAGAGAGAAAGAGACGAGGGAGAGGAACAGAGAGAGAGAAAGAGACGAGGGAGAGAAACAGAGAGAGAGAAAGAGACGAGGGAGAGGCACAGAGAGAGAAAGAGACGAGGGAGAGGAACAGAGAGAGAAAGAGACGAGGGAGAGGAACAGAGAGAGAGAAAGAGATGAGGGAGAGGAACAGAGAGAGAAAGAGACGAGGGAGAGGAACAGAGAGAGAGAAAGAGACGAGGGAGAGGAACAGAGAGAGAAAGAGACGAGGGAGAGGAACAGAGAGAGAAAGAGACGAGGGAGAGAAACAGAGAGAGAGAAAGAGACGAGGGAGAGGAACAGAGAGAGAAAGAGACGAGGGAGAGGAACAGAGAGAGAAAGAGACGAGGGAGAGGAACAGAGAGAGAAAGAGACGAGGGAGAGGAACAGAGAGAGAGAAAGAGACGAGGGAGAGGAACAGAGAGAGAGAAAGAGATGAAGGAGAGGAACAGAGAGAGAGGAACAGAGAGAGAAAGAGAGGGAGAGAGAAGTAAAGATAGAGGGGGAAAAGAGAGAGAGAGTCCCTGCTGATCCAGTTAGTAGCAGGTCCCACTGTGAGTCTCACTCAGCACAATGAGCAGAATACCAAGTGTTCTAGAGTCTCACTCAGCACAATGAGCAGAATACCAAGTGTTCTAGAGTCTCACTCAGCACAATGAGCAGAATACCAAGTGTTCTAGAGTCTCACTCAGCACAATGAGCAGAATACCAAGTGTTCTAGTCTCACTCAGCACAATGAGCAGAATACCAAGTGTTCTAGAGTCTCACTCAGCACAATGAGCAGAATACCAAGTGTTCTAGAGTCTCACTCAGCACAATGAGCAGAATACCAAGTGTTCTAGAGTCTCACTCAGCACAATGAGCAGAATACCAAGTGTTCTAGAGTCTCACTCAGCACAATGAGCAGAATACCAAGTGTTCTAGATCTCACTCAGCACAATGAGCAGAATACCAAGTGTTCTAGAGTCTCACTCAGCACAATGAGCAGAATACCAAGTGTTCTAGAGTCTCACTCAGCACAATGAGCAGAATACCAAGTGTTCTAGAGTCTCACTCAGCACAATGAGCAGAATACCGATTGTTCTAGATTCTCACTCAGCACAATGAGCAGAATACCGATTGTTCTAGATTCTCACTCAGCACAATGAGCAGAATACCATTTGTTCTAGATTCTCACTCAGCACAATGAGCAGAATACCGATTGTTCTAGATTCTCACTCAGCACAATGAGCAGAATACCAAGTGTTCTAGAGTCTCACTCAGCACAATGAGCAGAATACCGATTGTTCTAGATTCTCACTCAGCACAATGAGCAGAATACCGAGTGTTCTAGAGTCTCACTCAGCACAATGAGCAGAATACCAAGTGTTCTAGAGTCTCACTCAGCACAATGAGCAGAATACCGAGTGTTCTAGAGTCTCACTCAGCACAATGAGCAGAATACCAAGTGTTCTAGAGTCTCACTCAGCACAATGAGCAGAATACCAAGTGTTCTAGAGTCTCACTCAGCACAATGAGCAGAATACCAAGTGTTCTAGATTCTCACTCAGCACAATGAGCAGAATACCAAGTGTTCTAGAGTCTCACTCAGCACAATGAGCAGAATACCAAGTGTTCTAGAGTCTCACTCAGCACAATGAGCAGAATACCAAGTGTCCTATGAATGATCATTCTGTCTTTTCCTCATTTAACACTTCCTGTTTCTGGCACTTAAAGCTCATCATGAAGGCAGCGAGAGCGAGGAGAGAATATCAAACGTGTGGATTCATATTGACAGTGTGTGTGCATGGTGTATAATGTGTATGCATGATTGTGGGAATGAGTTACATTGGTTGCATTAGTTTGCGTGTGTGTGTGTGTGTGTGTGTTAGTGTGTGTGCCTGTGTGTGTGTGTGTGTGTGTAGCCTATGTGGGTATGGCTGGGGTCCATAAGCAGTGGCTGCTGTGATGATAGCCCCCCTGTCTTCACATGACATCCCAGTAATCCCTGACCCCCCTCCATGCATTCCACAAAGCCTAATGTATTGCAGAAATGAAGGATGCTGAGACAAGCACTCATCTGGAGCGCTAAGACAGGAGGTCTTTGTGGGGAGGACAAAAGGTATTATCTTCCTGGTCCTGTCAGACACTACTACTGTTGTCTTCCTGTCAGACACTACTACTGTTGGCTTCCTGTCAGACACTACTATTGTTGTTGTCTTCCTGTCAGACACTACTACTGTTGTCTTCCTGTCAGACACTACTGTTGTTGTCTTCCTGTTAGACACTACTACTGTTGTTGTCTTCCTGTCAGACACTACTACTACTACTGTTGTCTTCCTGTCAGACACTACTGTTGTTGTCTTCCTGTTAGAGACTACTACTACTGTTGTTGTCTTCCTGTCAGACACTACTACTACTGCTGTTGTCTTCCTGTCAGACACTACTGTTGTTGTCTTCCTGTTAGAGACTACTACTGTTGTTGTCTTCCTGTCAGAGACTACTACTACTATTGTCTTCCTGTCAGACACTACTACTACTGTTGTCTTCCTGTCAGACACTACTACTACTGTTGTCTTCCTGTCAGACACTACTACTACTGTTGTCTTCCTGTCAGACACTACTACTGTTGTCTTCCTGTCAGACACTACTACTGTTGTCTTCCTGTCAGACACTACTACTGCTGTCTTCCTGTCAGACACTACTACTACTGTTGTCTTCCTGTCAGACACTACTACTACTGTTGTCTTCCTGTCAGACACTACTACTACTGTTGTCTTCCTGTCAGACACTACTACTGTTGTCTTCCTGTCAGACACTACTACTGTTGTCTTCCTGTCAGAGACTACTACTGCTGTTGTCTTCCTGTCAGAGACTACTACTGTTGTCTTCCTGTCAGAGACTACTACTACTGTTGTCTTCCTGTCAGACACTACTACTGTTGTCTTCCTGTCAGACACTACTACTGTTGTCTTCCTGTCAGACACTACTACTGTTGTCTTCCTGTCAGAGACTACTACTGCTGTTGTCTTCCTGTCAGAGACTACTACTGCTGTTGTCTTCCTGTCAGACACTACTACTGTTGTCTTCCTGTCAGACACTACTACTACTGTTGTCTTCCTGTCAGAGACTACTACTGTTGTTGTCTTCCTGTCAGAGACTACTACTACTGTTGTCTTCCTGTCAGAGACTACTACTGTTGTTGTCTTCCTGTCAGAGACTACTGCTGTTGTTGTCTTCCTGTCAGACACTACTACTGTTGTCTTCCTGTCAGACACTACTACTGTTGTCTTCCTGTCAGACACTACTACTGTTGTCTTCCTGTCAGACACTACTACTGTTGTTGTCTTCCTGTCAGAGACTACTACTGTTGTTGTCTTCCTGTCAGAGACTACTGCTGTTGTCTTCCTGTCAGACACTACTACTGCTGTTGTCTTCCTGTCAGACACTACTACTGTTGTCTTCCTGGTCCTGTCAGACACTACTACTGTTGTTGTCTTCCTGTCAGAGACTACTACTGTTGTTGTCTTCCTGTCAGACACTACTACTGTTGGCTTCCTGTCAGAGACTACTACTGTTGTTGTCTTCCTGTCAGAGACTACTACTGTTGTTGTCTTCCTGTCAGAGACTACTGCTGTTGTCTTCCTGTCAGACACTACTACTGTTGTCTTCCTGGTCCTGTCAGACACTACTACTGTTGGCTTCCTGTCAGAGACTACTACTGTTGTCTTCCTGTCAGACACTACTACTGTTGTTGTCTTCCTGTCAGACACTACTACTGCTGTTGTCTTCCTGTCAGACACTACTACTGCTGTTGTCTTCCTGTCAGACACTACTACTGTTGTCTTCCTGGTCCTGTCAGACACTACTACTGTTGGCTTCCTGTCAGAGACTACTGCTGTTGTTGTCTTCCTGTCAGACACTACTACTGTTGTCTTCCTGTCAGACACTACTACTGTTGTCTTCCTGTCAGACACTACTACTGTTGTCTTCCTGTCAGACACTACTACTGTTGTCTTCCTGTCAGACACTACTACTACTGTTGTCTTCCTGTCAGACACTACTACTACTGTTGTCTTCCTGTCAGACACTACTACTACTGTTGTCTTCCTGTCAGACACTACTACTACTGTTGTCTTCCTGTCAGACACTACTACTACTGTTGTCTTCCTGTCAGACACTACTACTGTTGTCTTCCTGTCAGACACTACTACTGTTGTCTTCCTGTCAGAGACTACTACTGCTGTTGTCTTCCTGTCAGAGACTACTACTACTGTTGTCTTCCTGTCAGAGACTACTACTGTTGTTGTCTTCCTGTCAGACACTACTACTGTTGTCTTCCTGTCAGACACTACTACTGTTGTTGTCTTCCTGTCAGACACTACTACTGTTGTCTTCCTGTCAGACACTACTACTGTTGTCTTCCTGTCAGACACTACTACTGTTGTTGTCTTCCTGTCAGAGACTACTACTGTTGTTGTCTTCCTGTCAGAGACTACTGCTGTTGTCTTCCTGTCAGACACTACTACTGCTGTTGTCTTCCTGTCAGACACTACTACTGTTGTCTTCCTGGTCCTGTCAGACACTACTACTGTTGTTGTCTTCCTGTCAGAGACTACTACTGTTGTTGTCTTCCTGTCAGAGACTACTACTGTTGTTGTCTTCCTGTCAGAGACTACTGCTGTTGTCTTCCTGTCAGACACTACTGCTGTTGTCTTCCTGTCAGACACTACTACTGTTGTCTTCCTGTCAGACACTACTACTACTACTGTTGTCTTCCTGTCAGACACTACTGCTGTTGTCTTCCTGTCAGACACTACTACTACTGTTGTCTTCCTGTCAGACACTACTACTGTTGTCTTCCTGTCAGAGACTACTGCTGTTGTCTTCCTGTCAGACACTACTACTGTTGTCTTCCTGTCAGACACTACTGCTGTTGTCTTCCTGTCAGACACTACTACTACTGTTGTCTTCCTGTCAGAGACTACTACTGTTGTCTTCCTGTCAGAGACTACTGCTGTTGTCTTCCTGTCAGACACTACTACTGTTGTCTTCCTGTCAGAGACTACTGCTGTTGTCTTCCTGTCAGACACTACTGCTGTTGTCTTCCTGTCAGACACTACTACTGTTGTCTTCCTGTCAGACACTACTACTGTTGTTGTCTTCCTGTCAGACACTACTACTGTTGTCTTCCTGTCAGACACTACTACTGTTGTCTTCCTGTCAGACACTACTACTACTGCTGTTGTCTTCCTGTCAGACACTACTACTGTTGTCTTCCTGTCAGACACTACTACTACTGCTGTTGTCTTCCTGTCAGACACTACTACTGCTGTGTCTTCCTGTCAGACACTACTGCTGTTGTCTTCCTGTCAGACACTACTACTGTTGTCTTCCTGTCAGACACTACTACTACTGTTGTCTTCCTGTCAGACACTACTACTGTCTTCCTGTCAGACACTACTACTGTTGTCTTCCTGTCAGACACTACTACTGTTGTCTTCCTGTCAGACACTACTACTGTTGTCTTCCTGTCAGACACTACTACTGTTGTCTTCCTGTCAGACACTACTACTGTTGTCTTCCTGTCAGACACTACTACTGTTGTCTTCCTGTCAGACACTACTGCTGTTGTCTTCCTGTCAGACACTACTACTGTTGTCTTCCTGTCAGACACTACTACTGTTGTCTTCCTGGTCCTGTCAGACACTACTACTGTTGTCTTCCTGTCAGACACTACTACTGTTGTCTTCCTGTCAGACACTACTACTGTTGTCTTCCTGTCAGACACTACTACTGTTGTCTTCCTGTCAGACACTACTGCTGTTGTCTTCCTGTCAGACACTACTACTGTTGTCTTCCTGGTCCTGTCAGACACTACTACTGTTGGCTTCCTGTCAGAGACTACTACTGTTGTCTCCTGTCAGACACTACTACTGTTGTCTTCCTGGTCCTGTCAGACACTACTACTGTTGGCTTCCTGTCAGAGACTACTACTGTTGGCTTCCTGTCAGAGACTACTACTGTTGTCTTCCTGTCAGACACTACTACTGTTGTCTTCCTGTCAGACACTACTACTGTTGTCTTCCTGTCAGACACTACTACTGTTGTCTTCCTGTCAGACACTACTACTACTGCTGTTGTCTTCCTGTCAGACACTACTACTGTTGTCTTCCTGTCAGAGACTACTACTACTGTTGTCTTCCTGTCAGACACTACTACTGTTGTCTTCCTGTCAGACACTACTACTGTTGTCTTCCTGTCAGACACTACTACTGTTGTCTTCCTGTCAGACACTACTACTGTTGTCTTCCTGTCAGACACTACTACTACTGCTGTTGTCTTCCTGTCAGACACAACTACTGTTGTTGTCTTCCTGTCAGACACTACTACTGTTGTCTTCCTGTCAGACACTACTACTGTTGTCTTCCTGTCAGACACTACTACTGTTGTCTTCTTGTCAGACACTACTACTGTTGTCTTCTTGTCAGACACTACTACTGTTGTCTTCCTGTCAGACACTACTGCTGTTGTCTTCTTGTCAGACACTACTGCTGTTGTCTTCTTGTCAGACACTACTGCTGTTGTCTTCCTGTCAGACACTACTGCTGTTGTCTTCTTGTCAGACACTACTGCTGTTGTCTTCCTGTCAGACACTACTACTGTTGTCTTCCTGTCAGACACTACTACTGTTGTCTTCCTGTCAGACACTACTACTGTTGTCTTCCTGTCAGACACTACTACTGTTGTCTTCCTGTCAGACACTACTACTGTTGTCTTCCTGTCAGACACTACTACTGTTGTCTTCCTGTCAGACACTACTACTGTTGTCTTCCTGTCAGACACTACTACTGTTGTCTTCCTGGTCCTGTCAGACACTACTACTGTTGTCTTCCTGTCAGACACTACTACTGTTGTCTTCCTGGTCCTGTCAGACACTACTACTGTTGTCTTCCTGTCAGACACTACTACTGTTGTCTTCCTGTCAGACACTACTGCTGTTGTCTTCCTGTCAGACACTACTACTGTTGTCTTCCTGGTCCTGTCAGACACTACTACTGTTGGCTTCCTGTCAGAGACTACTACTGTTGGCGTCCTGTCAGACACTACTACTGTTGTCTTCCTGGTCCTGTCAGACACTACTGTTGTTGTCTTCCTGTCAGAGACTACTACTGTTGTCTTCCTGTCAGACACAACTACTGTTGTCTTCCTGTCAGACACTACTACTACTGCTGTTGTCTTCCTGTCAGACACAACTACTGTTGTCTTCCTGTCAGACACTACTACTGTTGTCTTCCTGTCAGACACTACTACTGTTGTCTTCCTGTCAGACACTACTACTGTTGTCTTCCTGTCAGACACTACTACTGTTGTCTTCCTGTCAGACACTACTACTGTTGTCTTCCTGTCAGACACTACTACTGTTGTCTTCCTGTCAGAGACTACTACTGTTGTTGTCTTCCTGGTCCTGTCAGAGACTACTGGTGTTGTCTTCCTGGTCCTGTCAGAGACTACTGGTGTTGTCTTCCTGGTCCTGTCAGAGACTACTGGTGTTGTCTTCCTGGTCCTGTCAGAGACTACTGGTGTTGTCTTCCTGGTCCTGTCAGAGACTACTGGTGTTGTCTTCCTGGTCCTGTCAGAGACTACTCTCTACTCTGTACTAGGATAGGGAAGGGGGTTCCTCTGTGTACTGACTGACACACTGAGATGAAGGGATGCCTGTGGTTTGATTGAGTGTTGTCTTCCTGGTCCTGTCAGAGACTATTGTTGTTGACTTCCTGTCAGAGACTACTCTCTACTCTGTACTAGGATAGGGAAGGGGGTTCCTCTGTGTACTGACTGACACACTGAGATGAAGGGATGCCTGTGGTTTGATTGAGTGTTGTCTTCCTGGTCCTGTCAGAGACTACTCTCTACTCTCTGTTGTCTTTCACCTCAAAATGTTAACATGTCAAAGTTGTTATGCCGTCGTTGACAGGTTGGGTCGTCCAGGAGCCGCTCCGATACCGAGCCGCCAAGGGGAACGTCTGCACCTATCTGATGACAGTGAAGACAGTGAAACATAATCAGTCTACAGAGCATTCAGAAAGTATTCAGACTCCTGCCCTTGTACCCCATAATGACAAAGCAAAACATTTTTTAGAAATGTTTGCTAATTTTTATTAAAAAAATTATAAAAATGGAATATCACAGGCTGTAACGTAACAAAATGTGGAAAAATTAAGGTGGTCTGAATACTTTCCCAAATGCACAGTGTGTATATATATATATATATATATATATGTATGTGTGTGTAATTTACACACTCAACGGACAGTTTATTAGGTACACCACCCAGTTCATGAAAACGGATGCTCCTTCAGACAGTGAGTCAAGTGGCTGTGGCTTGCTATATCTAGCAGGCAGACAGGCATCGAGGCATTCAGTTACTGTTTTACATTATAATGGGCAAAATGAGTGACCTGAGCGACCTTGAGTGTTGTTGATCATCAGTGTCAGACGCACCTGTTCCAGTCTCTCAGAAACGGCCTCCTGGGATTTTCACGCACGACAGTGTCTAGAGTTTACAGAAAACGGTACAACAAACACAAACATCCAGTCAGCGGCAGTCCTGTGGGTGGAAAACACCTCGTTGATGAGATGCAAGCTATCAGGCGGACCACAAAACAACGGAGTAGTACAACAGTGGTGCGCAGAAGGACATCTCTCGTCGGGTCCTCGTCACGGATTGGCTATAGCAGCAGACGACCACCCTGGGTTCCTATCAGCTAAAAACAAGAAGAAGCTGCTCTATTGGGCGGGCCATCACCAACACTGGACAACTGAAGAGTGGAAAAACACCAATTTGAGCAATGTTTCAGTGCCCTGAAGAATTCAGGCTGTTCTGGAGGCAAAGGGGGATCTGACTCCGTACTAGATGGGTGGAAAATAATGGCTCAGAACTCACAACGTGTCGGTCCTTGTCACGGATTGGCTATTGCAGCAGACGAACACCCTGGGTTCCTATCAGCTGAAAACAAGAAGAAGCAGCTCCAGTGGGCAGGCCATCACCAACACTGGACTATCAAGGTGTAGAAAAACATCTCCTGGATCGACGAATCCCGGTTCCTGTTAAGTCCTGCTGATGGTAGAGTCAGGGTTTGGCCTAAGCAGCACGAGTCCATGGTCCCATCCTGCCTGGTGTCAACGGGACAGGCTGGTGGAGGTGGTATCTACAGCAACACGATGTCATCGCGTCAGCATGGACCAACGTCCCCTTAGAATGTTTCCCGACTTGTAGAATCCATGCCCCAAAGAATTCAGGCTGTTCTGGAAGCCAAAGAGGGTCCGACCCGGTACTAGATGGGTTAATAAATTGTCCGGTGTATATATATAGTATATATATTTATACTAATTTCAGTCATTTACTTTTCAAATAACAGTAATTTATTCTTCGTATTTAACGTTATCTCAGAGCATTATCTCGTATTTACGTTATCTCATGAGCGTTATCTCGTATTTACGTTATCTCATGAGCGTTATCTCGTATTTACGTTATCTCAAGAGCGTTATCTCATATTTACGTTATCTCAAGACCGTTATTTCGTATTTACGTTATCTCAATAGCGTTATCTCGTATTTACGTTATCTCAAGAGCGTTATCTCGTATTTACGTTATCTCAATAGCGTTATGAGAACTATGACGGTATTGCCTTCTCTACTGGAGCTCAAGGCCGGGGGGGTGTACTCTTCATCATGTACTCTGTGTTTGTGAGTGCTGTCGCAGGACTGATGTGGTGTTGGATGTGTGTCTGTTGTGTTGGACGCTTGGATTCACTTCCTTGTTGTTATCCTCTCAATGTCTTGTTTGAGTCCTATCAAGGGCAGGGTAGCCTAGTGGTTAGAGTGTAGAGGCGGCAGGGTAGCCTAGTGGTTAGAGCGTTGGACTAGTAACCGGAAGGTTGCAAGTTCGAATCCCCGAGCTGACAAGGTACAAATCTGTCGTTCTGCCCCTGAACAGGCAGTTAACCCACTGTTCCTAGGCCGTCATTGAAAATAAGAATTTGTTCTTAACTGACTTGCCTAGTTAAATAAAGGCAAAAAAAAAAAAATGTGGTTGTGAGTGCTATCTGACTCCTTGGTCCTGGTGAGGGGGTTGTTGACTGTGAGTAGTGCTATCTGACTCCTTGGTCCTGGTGAGGGGGTTGTTGACTGTGAGTAGTGCTATCTGTCTCCTTGGTCCTGGTGAGGGGTTGTTGACTGTGAGTAGTGCTATCTGACTCCTTGGTCCTGGTGAGGGGTTGTTGACTGTGAGTAGTGCTATCTGTCTCCTTGGTCCTGGTGAGGGGGTTGTTGACTGTGAGTAGTGCTATCTGTCTCCTTGGTCCTGGTGAGAGGGTTGTTGACTGTGAGTAGTGCTATCTGACTCCTTGGTCCTGGTGAGGGGGTTGTTGACTGTGAGTAGTGCTATCTGACTCCTTGGTCCTGGTTAGGGGTTGTTGACTGTGAGTAGTGCTATCTGACTCCTTGGTCCTGGTGAGGGGGTTGTTGACTGTGAGTAGTGCTATCTGACTCCTTGGTCCTGGTGAGGGGTTGTTGACTGTGAGTAGTGCTATCTGACTCCTTGGTCCTGGTGAGGGGTTGTTGACTGTGAGTAGTGCTATCTGACTCCTTGGTCCTGGTGAGGGGGTTGTTGACTGTGAGTAGTGCTATCTGACTCCTTGGTCCTGGTGAGGGGGTTGTTGACTGTGAGTAGTGCTATCTGACTCCTTGGTCCTGGTGAGGGGGTTGTTGACTGTGAGTAGTGCTATCTGACTCCTTGGTCCTGGTGAGGGGGTTGTTGACTGTGAGTAGTGCTATCTGACTCCTTGGTCCTGGTGAGGGGGTTGTTGACTGTGAGTAGTGCTATCTGACTCCTTGGTCCTGGTGAGGGGGTTGTTGACTGTGAGTAGTGCTATCTGACTCCTTGGTCCTGGTGAGGGGGTTGTTGACTGTGAGTAGTGCTATCTGACTCCTTGGTCCTGGTGAGGGGTTGTTGACTGTGAGTAGTGCTATCTGACTCCTTGGTCCTGGTTAGGGGTTGTTGACTGTGAGTAGTGCTATCTGACTCCTTGGTCCTGGTGAGGGGGTTGTTGACTGTGAGTAGTGCTATCTGACTCCTTGGTCCTGGTGAGGGGGTTGTTGACTGTGAGTAGTGCTATCTGACTCCTTGGTCCTGGTGAGGGGGTTGTTGACTGTGAGTAGTGCTATCTGACTCCTTGGTCCTGGTGAGGGGGTTGTTGACTGTGAGTAGTGCTATCTGACTCCTTGGTCCTGGTGAGGGGTTGTTGACTGTGTGAGTAGTGCTATCTGACTCCTTGGTCCTGGTGAGGGGGTTGTTGACTGTGAGTAGTGCTATCTGACTCCTTGGTCCTGGTGAGGGGTTGTTGACTGTGAGTAGTGCTATCTGACTCCTTGGTCCTGGTGAGGGGGTTGTTGACTGTGAGTAGTGCTATCTGACTCCTTGGTCCTGGTGAGGGGGTTGTTGACTGTGAGTAGTGCTATCTGACTCCTTGGTCCTGGTTAGGGGGTTGTTGACTGTGAGTAGTGCTATCTGACTCCTTGGTCCTGGTGAGGGGGTTGTTGACTGTGAGTAGTGCTATCTGACTCCTTGGTCCTGGTGAGGGGGTTGTTGACTGTGAGTAGTGCTATCTGACTCCTTGGTCCTGGTGAGGGGGTTGTTGACTGTGAGTAGTGCTATCTGACTCCTTGGTCCTGGTGAGGGGTTGTTGACTGTGAGTAGTGCTATCTGACTCCTTGGTCCTGGTGAGGGGTTGTTGACTGTGAGTAGTGCTATCTGTCTCCTTGGTCCTGGTGAGGGGTTGTTGACTGTGAGTAGTGCTATCTGACTCCTTGGTCCTGGTGAGGGGGTTGTTGACTGTGTGGTTGTAGTGCTATCTGACTTCTTGGTCCTGGTGAGGGGTTGTTGACTGTGTGGTTGTAGTGCTATTTGACTCCTTGGTCCTGGTGAGAGGGTTGTTGACTGTGTGGTTGTGAGTGCTATCTGTCTCCTTGGTCCTGGTGAGGGGTTGTTGACTGTGAGTAGTGCTATCTGCTTCTTTGGTCCTGGTGAGGGGGTTGTTGACTGTGAGTAGTGCTATCTGACTCCTTGGTCCTGGTGAGGGGTTGTTGACTGTGTGGTTGTAGTGCTATCTGACTCCTTGGTCCTGGTGAGGGGTTGTTGACTGTGTGGTTGTAGTGCTATCTGACTTCTTGGTCCTGGTGAGGGGGTTGTTGACTGTGTGGTTGTAGTGCTATTTGACTCCTTGGTCCTGGTGAGAGGGTTGTTGACTGTGAGTAGTGCTATCTGACTCCTTGGTCCTGGCGAGGGGGTTGTTGACTGTGTGGTTGTGAGTGCTATCTGTCTCCTTGGTCCTGGTGAGGGGGTTGTTGACTGTGAGTAGTGCTATCTGCTTCTTTGGTCCTGGTGAGGGGTTGTTGACTGTGAGTAGTGCTATCTGACTCCTTGGTCCTGGTGAGGGGTTGTTGACTGTGTGGTTGTAGTGCTATCTGACTTCTTGGTCCTGGTGAGGGGTTGTTGACTGTGTGGTTGTAGTGCTATTTGACTCCTTGGTCCTGGTGAGAGGGTTGTTGACTGTGAGTAGTGCTATCTGACTCCTTGGTCCTGGCGAGGGGGTTGTTGACTGTGTGGTTGTAGTGCTATCTGACTCCTTGGTCCTGGTGAGGGGTTGTTGACTGTGAGTAGTGCTATTTGTCTCCTTGGTCCTGGTGAGGGGGTTGTTGAGTGTGAGTAGTGCTATTTGTCTCCTTGGTCCTGGTGAGGGGGATGTTGACTGTGAGTAGTGCTATCTGCCTCCTTGGTCCTGGTGAGAGGGTTGTTGACTGTGTTGTTGTGAGTGCTATCTGACTCCTTGGTCCTGGTGAGAGGGTTGTTGACTGTGTGGCTGTGAGTGCTATCTAACTCCTTGGTCCTGGTGAGAGGGTTGTTGACTGTGAGTAGTGCTATCTGACTCCTTGGTCCTGGTGAGAGGGTTGTTGACTGTGTGGTTGTGAGTGTTACAGTAGCCATCCCAACCCAGTAGCTGACAGTGTCTTTCCCTTCCTTGTTGTTCTCCAGATGAGGGGCCTTACACAAAGCACTCCAACCCCTCCAGGCCACCGGATGGAGCGCTGGCCATCAGGAGGCAGAGTATCCCAGGTAAGGATACATAACCTCTCGACCCTGACCTCTGACCCCTCACTGAGCCTTGACTTTTAATCTCTCACCTATGAACCCTAACCTGATTGTCCCCAAACGTGATCGACCCATCACCCCTTACCTGATTGGACACTCGTCACCTAATACCTCCCACCTACTACCTAACCCACACCTCCCAATGAGCTAGATTAGCCCTTCCCCTCACCAGTCAGTTCAATGCATACTTCAATATGTTGTGATCCCTTACCTGCCTGTACCTGTCCTTACCTCACCTGACCCTCTGCCCCTTCACACCCGTAAATGTCTCTCTTTGCCTCTGAAAGAAACGGTCTGCGCGTCAACAATATAAAACCAAACATGCTCTAAATGTCCTGAACAGGATATATTGAACACTTTTACACGGACTCAGTGAGCTCTATCAGAATGTGTTGTTATCTCTGGACTCAGTGAGCTCTATTAGAATGTGTTGTTATCTCATTGACTCAGTGAGCTCTATCAGAATGTGTTGTTATCCCGTGGACTCAGTGAGCTCTATTAGAATGTGTTGTTATCTCGTGGACAGTGAGCTCTATCAGAATGTGTTGTTATCCCGTGGACTCAGTGAGCTCTATCAGAATGTGTTGTTATCTCGTGGACAGTGAGCTCTATCAGAATGTGTTGTTATCCCGTGGACTCAGTGAGCTCTATTAGAATGTGTTGTTATCTCGTGGACAGTGAGCTCTATCAGAATGTGTTGTTATCCCGTGGACTCAGTGAGCTCTATCAGAATGTGTTGTTATCTCGTGGACAGTGAGCTCTATCAGAATGTGTTGTTATCCCGTGGACTCAGTGAGCTCTATCAGAATGTGTTGTTATCTCGTGGACTCAGTGAGCTCTATCAGAATGTGTTGTTATCTCATTGACTCAGTGAGCTCTATCAGAATGTGTTGTTATCTCATTGACTCAGTGAGCTCTATTAGAATGTGTTGTTATCTCATGGACTCAGTGAGCTCTATCAGAATGTGTTGTTATCTCGTGGACAGTGAGCTCTATCAGAATGTGTTGTTATCTCATTGACTCAGTGAGCTCTATCAGAATGTGTTGTTATCTCATTGACTCAGTGAGCTCTATCAGAATGTGTTGTTATCTCATTGACTCAGTGAGCTCTATTAGAATGTGTTGTTATCTCATGGACTCAGTGAGCTCTATCAGAATGTGTTGTTATCTCGTGGACTCAGTGAGCTCTATTAGAATGTGTTGTTATCTCATGGACTCAGTGAGCTCTATCAGAATGTGTTGTTATCTCATGGACTCAGTGAGCTCTATCAGAATGTGTTGTTATCTCATTGACTCAGTGAGCTCTATCAGAATGTGTTGTTATCTCGTGGACAGTGAGCTCTATCAGAATGTGTTGTTATCTCATTGACTCAGTGAGCTCTATCAGAATGTGTTGTTATCTCATTGACTCAGTGAGCTCTATCAGAATGTGTTGTTATCTCATTGACTCAGTGAGCTCTATCAGAATGTGTTGTTATCTCGTGGACTCAGTGAGCTCTATCAGAATGTGTTGTTATCTCGTGGACTCAGTGAGCTCTATCAGAATGTGTTGTTATCTCGTGGACAGTGAGCTCTATCAGAATGTGTTGTTATCTCGTGGACTCAGTGAGCTCTATTAGAATGTGTTGTTATCTCGTGGACAGTGAGCTCTATCAGAATGTGTTGTTATCCCGTGGACTCAGTGAGCTCTATCAGAATGTATTGTTATCTCGTGGACAGTGAGCTCTATCAGAATGTGTTGTTATCTCGTGGACTCAGTGAGCTCTATCAGAATGTGTTGTTATCTCGTGGACAGTGAGCTCTATCAGAATGTGTTGTTATCTCGTGGACTCAGTGAGCTCTATTAGAATGTGTTGTTATCTCGTGGACAGTGAGCTCTATCAGAATGTGTTGTTATCCCGTGGACTCAGTGAGCTCTATCAGAATGTATTGTTATCTCGTGGACAGTGAGCTCTATCAGAATGTGTTGTTATCTCGTGGACTCAGTGAGCTCTATCAGAATGTGTTGTTATCTCGTGGACAGTGAGCTCTATCAGAATGTGTTGTTATCTCGTGGACAGTGAGCTCTATCAGAATGTGTTGTTATCTCATGGACTCAGTGAGCTCTATCAGAATGTGTTGTTATCTCGTGGACTCAGTGAGCTCTATCAGAATGTGTTGTTATCTCGTGGACAGTGAGCTCTATCAGAATGTGTTGTTATCCCGTGGACTCAGTGAGCTCTATCAGAATGTATTGTTATCTCGTGGACAGTGAGCTCTATCAGAATGTGTTGTTATCTCTGGGACTCAGTGAGCTCTATCAGAATGTGTTGTTATCTCGTGGACTCAGTGAGCTCTATCAGAATGTGTTGTTATCTCGTGGACAGTGAGCTCTATCAGAATGTGTTGTTATCTCGTGGACTCAGTGAGCTCTATTAGAATGTGTTGTTATCTCGTGGACAGTGAGCTCTATCAGAATGTGTTGTTATCCCGTGGACTCAGTGAGCTCTATCAGAATGTATTGTTATCTCGTGGACAGTGAGCTCTATCAGAATGTGTTGTTATCTCGTGGACTCAGTGAGCTCTATCAGAATGTGTTGTTATCTCGTGGACAGTGAGCTCTATCAGAATGTGTTGTTATCTCGTGGACAGTGAGCTCTATCAGAATGTGTTGTTATCTCATGGACTCAGTGAGCTCTATCAGAATGTGTTGTTATCTCGTGGACTCAGTGAGCTCTATCAGAATGTGTTGTTATCTCGTGGACTCAGTGAGCTCTATCAGAATGTGTTGTTATCTCATGGACTCAGTGAGCTCTATCAGAATGTGTTGTTATCTCATTGACTCAGTGAGCTCTATCAGAATGTGTTGTTATCTCGTGGACTCAGTGAGCTCTATCAGAATGTGTTATATCGCTGGGAGCCAACTCTCTGAGTAACAGATTACTGGGTATGTGTTGCGTCTCCTGGCTCGTCTGAGAGTTATTAACAAGCTGTTCTCTCAACAACAACAACAACAACAACGCCAGGCTCAGCTCTAGAGCGAGATAAAAGTGATAGCCTGCACTGCCGATTCAGAGCCATCCTGCTATTATACACACGGGCCTCATTGGCTTCAGAGAGAGAGTTTAGTCAGGGACAGACTGGGGGATGGATAGAGATGTTTGGATCTGTTTGAAAAAGAGGGAGATAGTGATTATGGTTTTTGTTAAAGAGGGAGATAGCGATTATGTTTTTTTTAGCCAGTGTCTGTCCGTAATCTTTTGTCTGGAGGCACTAAGGGCATCATAACCATCTCCTGAAGTCATCAGCCCTGAGGTCAGTCTGGTCGCTGTAGCAACAAGAGGTCAGGCTGGTCGTGCTCTGTAATCTGTGATGTTATCCATAAGGATAGTCAAAATTATCCCTCATTAGACAAAGGCTATTTAAAGCTTAGGGGTTAGATTCAGGGTTAGGTTTTAGGTTAGAATTAGGGTTAGGAGTTATAGAAAATAGGACTTTAGGGTACGGGTTAGATTCAGGGTTGCAATTATGGTTAGGGTTAGGTTTTGGGTTGGAGGTTAGTGAAAGTAGGAATTTGAATGGAATAACTAAATCAATGTTAAGTCCCCACCAGGATAGAATAACAAAGTGTGTGTGTGTGTGTGTGTGTGTGCGTGTGTGTGTGTGTACGTGTGTACGTGTGTGTGTACGTGTGTGTGTACGTGTGTGTGTACGTGTGTGTGTGTGTGTGTGTACGTGTGTGTGTACGTGTGTGTGTGTGTGTGTGTGTACGTGTGTGTGTACGTGTGTGTGTGTGTGTGTGTGTGTGTGTGTGTGTGTGTGTGTGTGTGTGTGTACGTGTGTACGTGTGTGTGTACGTGTGTGTGTGTGTGTGTGTGAGTGAGAGAGACAGAGAGAGAGAGAGAGAGAGAGAGTGTGTATTGAAACAGTGTAGCAACAGTATTACCATATTATCCACTAGAGGTCGACCGATTATGATTCTTCAAAGCCGATACCGATTAATCGACCGATTTTTAAAATGTATTTACGTATTTGTAATAATGCCAATTACAACAATACTGAATGAACACTTATTTTAACTTCATATAATACATCAATAAAATCAATTTAGCCTCAAGTAAATAATGAAACATGTTCAATTTGGTTTAAATAATGCAAAAACAAAGTGTTGGAGAAGAAAGTAAAAGTGCAATATGTGCCATGTAAGAAAGCTAACGTTTCAGTTCCTTGCTCAGAACATGAGAACATATGAAAGCTGGTGGTTCCTTTTAACATGAGACTTCAATATTCCCAGGTAAGAAGTTATAGGTTGTAGTTATTATAGGAAATATAGGACTATTTCTCTATACCATTTGTATTTCATTAACCTTTGACTATTGGATGTTCTTATAGGCACTTTAGGATTGCCAGTGTAACAGTATAGCTTCCATCCCTCTCCTCGCTCCTCCCTGGGCTCGAACCAGTAACACAACGACAACAGCCACCATCGAAGCAGCGTTACCCATGCAGAGCAAGGGGAACAACTACTAGAAGGCTCAGAGCGAGTGACGTTTGAAACGCTATTAGCGCGCGCTAACTAGCTAGCCATTTCACTTCAGTTACACCAGCCTCATCTGGTTCAGGGGGCTGTTTCAATACCCTCCGTTGGTTCAGGGGCTGTTTCAATACCCTCCGTTGGTTCAGGGGACTGTATCAATACCCTCCGTCGGTTATCAATACCCTCCGTTGGTTATCAATACCCTCCGTTGGTTCAGGGGCTGTTTCAATACCCTCTGTTGGTTCAGGGGCTGTATCAATACCCTCCGTTGGTTCAGGGGACTGTATCAATACCCTCCGTTGGTTCAGGGGCTGTATCAATACCCTCCGTTGGTTCAGGGGACTGTATCAATACCCTCCGTCGGTTATCAATACCCTCCGTTGGTTATCAATACCCTCCGTTGGTTCAGGGGACTGTATCAATACCCTCCGTTGGTTATCAATACCCTCCGTTGGTTCAGGGGACTGTATCAATACCCTCCGTTGGTTATCAATACCCTCCGTTGGTTCAGGGGACTGTATCAATACCCTCCGTCGGTTATCAATACCCTCCGTCGGTTATCAATACCCTCCGTTGGTTATCAATACCCTCCGTTGGTTCAGGGGACTGTTTCAATACCCTCCGTTGGTTCAGGGGCTGTTTCAATACCCTCCGTTGGTTCAGGGGCTGTTTCAATACCCTCCGTTGGTTCAGGGGCTGTTTCAATACCCTCCGTTGGTTCAGGGGGCTGTTTCAATACCCTCCGTTGGTTCAGGGGACTGTTTCAATACCCTCCGTTGGTTCAGGGGACTGTATCAATACCCTCCGTTGGTTATCAATACCCTCCGTTGGTTCAGGGGCTGTTTCAATACCCTCTGTTGGTTCAGGGGCTGTTTCAATACCCTCCGTTGGTTCAGGGGCTGTTTCAATACCCTCCGTTGGTTCAGGGGACTGTTTCAATACCCTCCGTTGGTTCAGGGGGCTGTTTCAATACCCTCTGTTGGTTCAGGGGCTGTTTCAATACCCTCCGTTGGTTCAGGGGACTGTATCAATACCCTCCTCGGTTGGTTCAGGGACTGTATCAATACCCTCCTCTGTTGGTTCAGGGGACTGTATCAATACCCTCCGTTGGTTATCAATACCCTCCGTTGGTTATCAATACCCTCCGTCGGTTCAGGGGCCTGTTTCAATACCCTCTGTTGGTTCAGGGGACTGTTTCAATACCCTCCTCGGTTGGTTCAGGGGACTGTATCAATACCCTCCTCGGTTGGTTCAGGGGACTGTATCAATACCCTCCTCGGTTGGTTCAGGGAGTGTTTCCTCTTTGGTACTTATTGATTCCATTTGACCTGTTACATGGATGTGATGTACTTATCAGGTTAGAGTTATGGTGTTTGTGTTTTATAGCTAGTTCCTGTTTAGTCCAACGCTCTAACCACTAGGCTACCCTGCCGCCCCAGGTTAGAGTTATGGTGTTTGTGTTTTATAGCTAGTTCCTGTTTAGTCCAACTCTCTAACCACTAGGCTACCCTGCCGCCCCAGGTTAGAGTTATGGTGTTTGTGTTTTATAGCTAGTTCCTGTTTAGTCCAACGCTCTAACCACTAGGCTACCCTGCCGCCCCAGGTTAGAGTTATGGTGTTTGTGTTTTATAGCTAGTTCCTGTTTAGTCCAACGCTCTAACCACTAGGCTACCCTGCCGCCCCAGGTTAGAGTTATGGTGTTTGTGTTTTATAGTTAGTTCCTGTTTAGTCCAACGCTCTAACCACTAGGCTACCCTGCCGCCCCAGGTTAGAGTTATGGTGTTTGTGTTTTATAGCTAGTTCCTGTTTAGTCCAACTCTCTAACCACTAGGCTACCCTGCCGCCCCAGGTTAGAGTTATGGTGTTTGTGTTTTATAGTTAGTTCCTGTTTAGTCCAACGCTCTAACCACTAGGCTACCCTGCCGCCCCAGGTTAGAGTTATGGTGTTTGTGTTTTATAGCTAGTTCCTGTTTAGTCCAACGCTCTAACCACTAGGCTACCCTGCCGCCCCAGGTTAGAGTTATGGTGTTTGTGTTTTATAGCTAGTTCCTGTTTAGTCCAACGCTCTAACCACTAGGCTACCCTGCCGCCCCAGGTTAGAGTTATGGTGTTTGTGTTTTATAGCTAGTTCCTGTTTAGTCCAACGCTCTAACCACTAGGCTACCCTGCCGCCCCAGGTTAGAGTTATGGTGTTTGTGTTTTATAGCTAGTTCCTGTTTAGTCCAACTCTCTAACCACTAGGCTACCCTGCCGCCCCAGGTTAGAGTTATGGGGTTTGTGTTTTATAGTTAGTTCCTGTTTAGTCCAACTCTCTAACCACTAGGCTACCCTGCCGCCCCAGGTTAGAGTTATGGTGTTTGTGTTTTATAGTTAGTTCCTGTTTAGTCCAACGCTCTAATCACTAGGCTACCCTGCCGCCCCAGGTTAGAGTTATGGTGTTTGTGTTTTATAGCTAGTTCCTGTTTAGTCCAACGCTCTAATCACTAGGCTACCCTGCCGCCCCAGGTTAGAGTTATGGTGTTTGTGTTTTATAGCTAGTTCCTGTTTACCAACGCTCTAACCACTAGGCTACCCTGCCACCCCAGGTTAGAGTTATGGTGTTTGTGTTTTATAGTTAGTTCCTGTTTAGTCCAACGCTCTAACCACTAGGCTACCGTGCCGCCCCAGGTTAGAGTTATGGTGTTTGTGTTTTATAGCTAGTTCCTGTTTAGTCCAACGCTCTAACCACTAGGCTACCCTGCCGCCCCAGGTTAGAGTTATGGTGTTTGTGTTTTATAGTTAGTTCCTGTTTAGTCCAACGCTCTAATCACTAGGCTACCCTGCCGCCCCAGGTTAGAGTTATGGTGTTTGTGTTTTATAGCTAGTTCCTGTTTAGTCCAACGCTCTAACCACTAGGCTACCCTGCCGCCCCAGGTTAGAGTTATGGGGTTTGTGTTTTATAGCTAGTTCCTGTTTAGTCCAACGCTCTAACCACTAGGCTACCCTGCCGCCCCAGGTTAGAGTTATGGTGTTTGTGTTTTATAGCTAGTTCCTGTTTAGTCCAACGCTCTAACCACTAGGCTACCCTGCCGCCCCAGGTTAGAGTTATGGGGTTTGTGTTTTATAGCTAGTTCCTGTTTAGTCCAACGCTCTAACCACTAGGCTACCCTGCCGCCCCAGGTTAGAGTTATGGGGTTTGTGTTTTATAGCTAGTTCCTGTTTAGTCCAACGCTCTAACCACTAGGCTACCCTGCCGCCCCAGGTTAGAGTTATGGTGTTTGTGTTTTATAGCTAGTTCCTGTTTAGTCCAACGCTCTAACCACTAGGCTACCCTGCCGCCCCAGGTTAGAGTTATGGTGTTTGTGTTTTATAGCTAGTTCCTGTTTAGTCCAACGCTCTAACCACTAGGCTACCCTGCCGCCCCAGGTTAGAGTTATGGTGTTTGTGTTTTATAGCTAGTTCCTGTTTAGTCCAACGCTCTAACCACTAGGCTACCCTGCCGCCCCAGGTTAGAGTGATGAGGTTTGTGTTTTATAGCAAGTTCCTGTTTAGTCCAACGCTCTAACCACTAGGCTACCCTGCCGCCCCAGGTTAGAGTTATGGGGTTTGTGTTTTATAGCTAGTTCCTGTTTAGTCCAACGCTCTAACCACTAGGCTACCCTGCCGCCCCAGGTTAGAGTTATGGTGTTTGTGTTTTATAGCTAGTTCCTGTTTTATTAGTTTTGATGAAACCAGTGTTATAGGAAATGATAACTCAGAGGTTATGAGCATCCGGGAGCCATTTTACGAGACGACAGATAGAAGGTGTCAACGACTACGTGAGTTTTAAACAGACAGTAAATGCATGAACCATCTCTGAAACACTCGTTCACTCTCTTTCTCCTAACAGACTTAATGCATTATTCAAGTCTTGTCTTGAATTTCTGAAGCACTTGTTGATTCAAATATAGTTATGTGCACAGATGACTTCATCCTCTCCTCGCCCACACACAGTGAGATGACGGGAGAGAGAGAGAGAGAGAGAGAGATCGTGAGAGGTCAAGGGTGACAGGGAAAGAAAGAACTCAAGAAAGAGAGAAAGATGTGTGACTACCTACCTGTCTGTCTGTCCCTCTGGTGCTGTGGGAGGTGTGGGAGAGGTGGAGAAGTTGGAGAGACAGGAGATGGGAGGTAAACACAGTCAGATCCTGAAAAGAGAGAGAACAGAGGAGAGAGAACAGAGGAGAGAGAACAGAGGAGAGAGAACAGAGGAGACAGAACAGAGGAGAGAGAACAGAGGAGACAGAACAGAGGAGACAGAACAGAGGAGACAGAACAGAGGAGACAGAACAGAGGAGACAGAACAGAGGAGACAGAACAGAGGAGAGAGAACAGAGGAGAGAGAACAGAGGAGACAGAACAGAGGAGACAGAACAGAGGAGACAGAGGAACAGAACAGAGAGACAGAACAGAGGAGACAGAACAGAGGAGAGAGAACAGAGGAGAGAGAACAGAGGAGAGAGAACAGAGGAGAGAGAACAGAGGAGAGAGAACAGAGGAGAGAGAACAGAGGAGAGAGAACAGAGGAGAGAGAACAGAGGAGAGAGAACAGAGGAGAGAGAACAGAGGAGAGAGAACAGAGGAGAGAGAACAGAGGAGAGAGAACAGAGGAGAGAGAACAGAGGAGAGAGAACAGAGGAGAGAGAACAGAGGAGAGAGAACAGAGGAGAGAGAACAGAGGAGACAGAACAGAGGAGAGAGAACAGAGGAGAGAGAACAGAGGAGAGAGAACAGAGGAGACAGAACAGAGGAGAGAGAACAGAGGAGAGAGAACAGAGGAGACAGAACAGAGAGAGCAGCAGAAAGCAAAACATCTCTGTTAGACCCAGAAACCATTCATCCTCTCTGGTACACATGTTAACCTGTAGAAATATCTCCTCATCTCTTAGAGACGAGCACCAATGACAGGAACACCCTGCAGGACATACGGTATGCTGGCTCTAAGTTCAGGCAGCCATAGAAGCTGAGATTAGTTGGAAAAGGTCCCTCCTATATCATTTGTGTCCGAGATCGCCATTTCAGGGGCAGTGGCCTTTCTCTACGGCTGATTGATGCTCAGTGGTCACCTTATATCAACTCTAGCATGTTGTAAACTGGGCTGATTTGGTTCAGTGCAGATTACCAGGCACAGCAGCGAATCTTCAGAAAGGGGAACCGAGGCCCCGGGTCCCCTCTCTTCCTTCCTGTTTGTCCCCCTCCCACACACGCACACACACACTCCTTCCCCTCTCCGAGGCCCCGGGTCCCCTCTCTTCCTTCCTGTTTGTCCCCTTCGCACACACACACGCACACACCCACACACACACTCCTTCCCCTCCCCATCACAACTCTGCCAGCCAGCTAGCTAGCGCTTCCGATTAGCCGCAAACCCGCTAGCACGGAAATGACTTCAGCTGTGCACGGATACCCCACCCCCCCACGACTACCCCAACACCAAACTCCTTTTCTCCATCCTGAAGCCCCCTTTGGCATTCTCATCAATATGCAAATGACTTAAGTTAACATTTAATTAAAGGGTAGAATGGCTTGGTCTTTTTCAATGATATGCTTAGTGGGCGATAGACACTGACAGGACAGGCTGTCTGGCAGCACCTAGCTTGTACCTGAACTACATCTCAAATGGCACGCTGTCCCCTATATATGTCCCCTATATATGTCCCTTATATATGTCCCCTATATATGTGCCCTATATATGTCCCCTATATAGGTACCCTATATATGTCCCCTATATATGTCCCCTATATATGTCCCTTATATATGTCCCCTATATATGTCCCCTATATAGTGCACTACTTTTGATAGATCTGAGGCCAGTGGTTTGTAGTGTAGTAACCATGTTGTAGTGTAGTAACCATGTGGTAGTGTAGTAACCGTGTTATAGTGTAGTAACCATGTTGTAGTGTAGTAACCGTGTTGTAGTGTAGTAACCATGTGGTAGTGTAGTAACCGTGTTGTAGTGTAGTAACCATGTGGTAGTGTAGTAACCATGTTGTAGTGTAGTAACCATGTGGTAGTGTAGTAACCATGTTGTAGTGTAGTAACCATGTGGTAGTGTAGTAACCATGTGGTAGTGTAGTAACCATGTTGTAGTGTAGTAACCATGTTGTAGTGTCCAGGGGTTTGTAGTGTAGTAACCATGTTGTAGTGTCCAGGGGTTTGTAGTGTAGTAACCATGTTGTAGTGTAGTAACCATGTGGTAGTGTAGTAACTATGTGGTAGTGTAGTAACCATGTTGTAGTGTAGTAACCATATTGTAGTGTAGTAACCATGTGGTAGTGTAGTAACCATATTGTAGTGTAGTAACCATATTGTAGTGTAGTAACCATGTTGTAGTGTAGTAACCATGTTGTAGTGTAGTAACCATGTTGTAGTGTAGTAACCATGTTGTAGTGTAGTAACCATGTTGTAGTGTAGTAACCATGTTGTAGTGTAGTAACCATGTTGTAGTGTCCAGGGGTTTGTAGTGTAGTAACCATGTTGTAGTGTAGTAACCATGTGGTAGTGTAGTAACCATGTGGTAGTGTCCAGGGGTTTGTAGTGTAGTAACCATGTTGTAGTGTAGTAACCATGTTGTAGTGTAGTAACCATGTTGTAGTGTAGTAACCATGTTGTAGTGTAGTAACCATGTTGTAGTGTAGTAACCATGTTGTAGTGTAGTAACCATGTTGTAGTGTAGTAACCATGTTGTAGTGTAGTAACCATGTTGTAGTGTAGTAACCATGTTGTAGTGTAGTAACCATGTTGTAGTGTAGTAACCATGTTGTAGTGTAGTAACCATGTTGTAGTGTAGTAACCATGGGTTTGTAGTGCAGTAACCATGTTGTAGTGTAGTAACCATGTTGTAGTGTAGTAACCATGTTGTAGTGTAGTAACCATGTGGTAGTGTAGTAACCATGTAGTAGTGTAGTAACCATGTTGTAGTGTAGTAACCATGTTGTAGTGTAGTAACCATGTGGTAGTGTAGTAACCATGTTGTAGTGTAGTAACCATGTTGTAGTGTAGTAACCATGTTGTAGTGTAGTAACCATGTTGTAGTGTAGTAACCATGTTGTAGTGTAGTAACCATGTTGTAGTGTAGTAACCATGTGGTAGTGTAGTAACCATGTGGTAGTGTAGTAACCATGTTGTAGTGTAGTAACAACCCTAGATGTGTGTCTGGACTATATCTCCTGGAAGGAGGAAGTAGCATGAATAAAATAACTGTCCATGATTATTTGAACATGTTGGTAACCAGTTGTATAAAAGTGACAATGCCCTGGAAGACGGTGTTTGGAGGATAATATATTGGCACAGTTTGCCGGCCCTCGACAAGCCAATGTACTGTATCCCCCAATTACCAGTTTATCACGAAACAGTATACAGAGAGTTAAAGGAGGACAGAGGAGGACATGGTTCATGTCCTCTGAGAGTTAAACAGAGAGTTAAAGGAGGACAGAGGAGGACAGGGTTCATGTCCTCTGAGAGTTAAACAGAGAGTTAAAGGAGGACAGAGGAGGACAGGGTTCATGTCCTCTGAGAGTTAAACAGAGAGTTAAAGGAGGACAGAGGAGGACAGGGTTCATGTCCTCTGAGAGTTAAACAGAGAGTTAAAGGAGGACAGAGGAGGACAGGGTTCATGTCCTCTGAGAGTTAAACAGAGAGTTAAAGGAGGACAGAGGAGGACATGGTTCCTTGGTGTCACTACATCACGCGGTTTTAAAGTGTCCTGGACAGTATCCCTGCTGTGTGTTGTTCTCAGGGCCATCTGTCAGGCCTGCTCACTGGGGAAATGACTGAGCAGGAGAAGGACATTTTGTCTGACGCAGTCCCCTTGTCTCACTGTCCTCTAACCCTACTATCACACTGGACAGGAGCGGGCACAGAGGTGAGGATATGACCTGTGGGGGGGGGTGAGAGAAGCGAGGGAGAAGAAGGGAGGATGGGACATAGAAAAGGGCAGAGGAGATTGGAGGAGGAGGTGATTAGAGGAGGAGAGTGGAGGAGAGGAGGAGGAGGAGGAGAGAGGACAAGGAGAGAGGAGAGGAGGAGGAGGAGGGAGGACAAGGAGAGGGAGAGGAGAGGAGGAGGAGGAGAGAGGAAGAGAGTGGATGAGGAGAGAGAGAGAGACAGAGGCTTGCTTCTCTCTCTTGATCGTATCTCTCACCACTCACCATTCTAAGAGGCTTATCCACATTCTGAGCATCACAGACAGAAATATAACCCACCAGATCACAGCCTGGTCTGTGGGGTTTTGGATCAGCGAGACAGTTTGTCTCTTCACAGTGTGATGCACAATTCATTGATGAAGACCCTCCAGACAGACTGTCTCAGATTGTAGTGGTTAGATATGACTGGTTATGTTGATGAAGACCATCCAGACAGACTGTCTCAGATTGTAGTGTTAGATATGACTGGTTATGTTGATGAAGACCCTCCAGACAGACTGTCTCAGATTGTAGTGGTTAGATATGACTGGTTATGTTGATGAAGACCATCCAGACAGACTGTCTCAGATTGTAGTGTTGATGAAGACCCTCCAGACAGACTGTCTCAGATTGTAGTGGTTAGATATGACTGGTTATGTTGATGAAGACCATCCAGACAGACTGTCCTCTCCTCATTCCCCTCAACCATCCCCAACCCAGTCCTCTCCTATCCCATTCCCCTCATATCTCCCCCTATTCCCCTCCCCTCTCATCCATCCCTCCCTCATCTCCTCCTCCCTCCTCCTCTTCTCTCCTCGCCTCCCTATCTCTCCCCTTCCCTCTCCCTCTCATCTATCCCTATATCTCCCATTCCCTCCCTCACCCTCTGCTCCCATCCTCCCCCCCCTCCCTCCCTCCCTCCCTCCCTCCCTCCCTCCCCCTCCCTCCCTCCCTCCCTCCCTCCCTCCCCCTCCCTCCCTCCCTCCCTCCCTCAGGGTCAGCTGGTTGTGTGATGGGGTGACAGGTTGCTCCACCTGGGTCATTAGAATGTTGACACACTGCAGATGGATGGATATGGGGATCTGACATCTCCTGCGGTGTGTGTGTGTGTGTGTGTGCGTGTGTGTGCGTGTGTGTGTGTGTGTGTGTGTGTGTGTGTGTGTGTGTGCATTCCCCTCACACATCTCCACCTCACCCCTTGCAGGATGGGAAGGTACTCTCGAGGTTAAGAGTGTTGGACCTTATGGCTGAATTAGCTAGCTGGTGTTCTTCTCTGTGTCCAATACAACCCTGTTCTCTGAAAGACATCTCCTCCCCAACATGGCAGTTGGACAGACACAGAGACATCCACAACCCTGTCCTCTGATAGTCTCCAGACAGACACAGAGACATCCACAACCCTGTCCTCTGATAGTGTCCAGACAGACACAAAGACATCCACAACCCTGTCCTCTGATAGTCTCCAGTTGGACAGACACAGAGACATCCACAACCCTATCCTCTGATAGTCTCCACACAGAGACATCCACAACCCTGTCCTCTGATAGTCTCCAGACAGACACAGAGACATCCACAACCCTGTCCTCTGATAGTCTCCACAGTTGGACAGACACATCCACAACCCTGTCCTCTGATAGTCTCCAGTTGGACAGACACAGAGACATCCACAACCCTGTCCTCTGATAGTCTCCACACAGAGACATCCACAACCCTGTCCTCTGATAGTCTCCAGTTGGACAGACACAGAGACATCCACAACCCTGTCCTCTGATAGTCTCCAGTTGGACAGACACAGAGACATCCACAACCCTGTCCTCTGATAGTCTCCAGTTGGACAGACACAGAGACATCCACAACCCTGTCCTCTGATAGTCTCCAGACAGACACAGAGACATCCACAACC